>NC_056744.1:266181184-266273684 GCF_019279795.1 Protopterus annectens | reverse complement strand
CATGTTTATATAACCGTATGCGCTACTCCCCCAGACAGACATTATACACACTACTGTGCAGAACACAGATAACATGGATCAGATGTTTAACATTGAATGCTGAACTACATAGTTCACAGTGATATCCCACCGCACACAGTTACACACTGACTTCTCCATGCCAGTAGTTATGCAGGGCATCTGTGCATAGATACGTACTGCTGCCACATATGGATGATTCAAACTATGTTGAGTACTCTTCATAAACGTCTACTACATGCCAGTAAATACATAGCTGTTACATACCTTTCCTTTGTATGTGTTTGTATTTGTCGGTTCTGTGTGTTTTGTAATAATGTTTATTTTTTATATCTTATTTCTTTTTCGAGATATTTTTTTTAATATTATTTTTTTCAATATATTATTTATTTTCCAATATAATCTTTTATTTTTTCAATATTATTTTTTTTTTCAATATATTATTTATTTTCCAATATAATATTTTATTTTTTTCAATATATTTTTTCAATATATTTTCTTTCAATATATTATTTATTTTTCAATATGATTTTTTTTATTTCAATATATATATTTTTAAATATATATATATTTTTCAATATATTATTTATTTTCAATATATTCTTTTAGTTTTTCTTTTTTTCAATATATTACTTTTTCTTTCGATATTTTTTTAATCTTTTTTCTTTTATTCTGCTGCCGTTGTCTGCATCCGTCTCTCTCTCTCTCTCTCTTGCTCTTTCTCTCTCCCTCCATACTTTCAATGAAATTATTGCATGTGTGGATAGCAAGTACAGCCTGCTTTTATAGGCATCTGCACATGTGCATGTGATGGCCTCTGCACCAATTGGTGGCCACCATTTGGCAATTGCATGCAGCCTGCTGTGTGGTACTTGCAGTACTCACTGTCATAGCAACCCAATGCTATAAATTGCTAAGTCAGGTAGGTGTAGCCCTTTCAGCTTTCCAAAGTGGGGACCGTGCTTGTTTGCTGTGGACACCGTTGTGTAAGTCAGAAGGTTGGTATACTTCTTATAACTGATGCTAGGGGTGTAGCCATTGATTTGAATGTTGTACTCAGACCTGAATGTTTCCACCTCCAGTACAAAGTTGACAGTGTAGAATTTTACTCACCCCTACAAATGCTAACACAAGATACATGGGAGTATGTAGTTTCTTTTCTACTTATACAATTAGCTGCCATACATACGTAGTTATTGAGATGCTTTCATTTGGCACATGAACTGTTTGGGAACTGCTATACTGTGCTTATTAATGTACTAATTTCTGCACAGTTTGTGCTTTTTCTTTTGTTGACATTATCACAGGATGCTCATAAAAACTGGACAATTCCAGTACTGAGTATGCCTACCTACATCCTTGCTGTACCTTGAACACACAGGTATTTTGTACATTTGGGTGGGGATTGTCCTTCTATGATACTGTGTGGGGGTTGTAAGGTGCTGCTGTAACATTATTTACTGCTAGAATGTCTGGTTCTGTTATCACAGTCATGTAATGCAATTCCCCAACAACTGCTGGAAAAGTTCCACAGAACAGGTTTTGTGTTATGGCATTCCTATCTTTCCTTTACATTCAGTCATTCTGATGCATGATATATATATATTTCAGCAACAGCCTGCTGTATATCTACTGTGGCTTAGTGGTACTTCATGCACTCTAGTGTGTCCAAGGTCCGGGGTTCGAGACTGACAGTGGTGTTTTATTTTGCTGCTGAGCAGAACAAGGCCCCACATATGCAGGGTGACTAAGGCACTTTTAAGCAGTTGTAAGCCGGTTTGCATGGGTTTACGTGACGCTTAGCAATACTTAGCTAAGCACACAGAAGTGCACACAGCGCACACTCGCGCAAACCTGCGAACTATGGCTTAAATGTGCTTACTCCCACTAACCCCTACGCTCATTTCATTGAAAGAAAAGAAAATGGAGAGATAGGAAAGTGGTGAAAATGGGCACAAAGAGGGTAAGACAGTAGGGAAAACAGCTCGGGATGTGC
Organism: Protopterus annectens; assembly: GCF_019279795.1. NCBI lineage: Eukaryota > Metazoa > Chordata > Ceratodontiformes > Protopteridae > Protopterus > Protopterus annectens. Next base: position 266,271,670 of record NC_056744.1, on the reverse strand, counting down.
AGGACGGGTATAGGGAAGGTCCATAGCTGCCCATTCCTTTAACAGCAACAGCTGTGCATATACTAGTATTTTGGAGGGAAATTTGAAACCTTCCACCCCTGAGAGAGGGGTGAGGACAACGAAGTATGTTGTACTGCCAATTAAATTTCAGTTTATGTGTCCAGTGGACATGTGTGCAAAATGGGCAGCTATGTATGGAGTGTAATTTTTTTGTGGGAGCAGATTGCCCATTTTTTTTCAGGTGAGAGTGGAATGTGGGGTAGGGGAAGTAGGTATATTTTGGGAGGTAGGTTGGGGAGGTAAACAGACAAGACAAACAAGATGCATACAGGGGCAGAATATGACACATAGGGTGGGTGAACACCATTGATGGGGAAGGATGTTTGGAAATCGCAAGCCCATGAGCCCACAGATGGCAACAGTGGACCTGAGATCCCCACCCATGGGCAGTCGCCACTGCACCTTCACAGCCTGGAGGGTGGCTGTGCTGGGGGCTGCTTAGGAGGGGCAGGCTCACCCGTGAGTCGTGCCACTCTTGCCTCGAGCTGGCGTAGAGGATCAGCGACTGAACGCTCAATCTCCCTACGCACCACAGCCCAGACCATTCGGAGGGTGACAGGTGGCCCTCCTCTGGCCATGCTTGCACAGGGGATGAGCCCCTTCCCCTGCAGTGCTTCCACCCGAAGGTGGCACAGAACCAATGGAGGAGGAGGTCCCGGGTTGGGCACCGGACTTGCTGGTGCCAGGTGCCATCGCCAGCTGAGGTGGGACAGGTGGGTCCACTGGGACCGGCCTTCCCATACGTTCTATGTTTAGGAGGATTTAATGACAATATGGGTTAGTAATAGCCAACAGCATTCCAGTTTAGTTGTAACAGCATACAGTAGTATTCCCATTAACCCAACACACCAGAGTTCCAACAGGTGAACAGCAAGCATAACACATGCATATATAGAACAACAGTGGACATTCCAACAGCATGCAGGATTGATTGGTGGCAACAGGCCACCAAGATTGTGGTATGTGAACAGGGCACATGCATCATAGTAAATGCAGATATTTATAAACCAATAGGACATGTGTCCCAACAAATGTTATGAGATTAGACATACCCATTGAGATGTGGAATTGCATTGTTTATGCACATACAGTAGGGTGTAAAAAGATACTTCCATTAACAACTTATATATACTTATAAGTTTACACTACATTTCTGTTGACTGCAGTTATATATCCCCTACATGTATTATTACACTAGGCAATGTCCGTTAAATTGTGAAATGGGTTTTGCTAGTTATTGATATACCTGACCTGTATTTGACATACAAACTGACCTGGTTGCAGATGTTACTGCTACATATTTATATATTTCATTTATATTTATGTATCAACATATCTGGATGTGTTCAGATGACATTATCAGGTATATGTTGACAGCCCCCTACATTTCTAGCAGCACACTGACATTTCTGGGGAACACAATAACAAGCTACTCATGTGCCAGATTAACCTGTACATGCTGGCCATGAACTGACAGTTGAGGACTGTATATATGCTTAACAGCTACTGGCACTCCCTTCATCCACTTTATATGAGCCTACCCATGTGTGGGTTGACTGCGCTTAATACAACAGTACTATTTCTATAATGCAAGGGTACAACAACATATCGAAGAAAGTGCCACGGACACACTCCAGGAATTATACCTTTATTAATTACATTACACACTTTTTTAGTGGCTCTCTCATTTATTTGATATATCAGTGCATGCAGAGGTCTTTTATTTAAGACATATTATACCTTTATTAATGGGTTACACCACCTGTTCACGCAGTCTCACTTATTTTATATAACAGTACATGCAGAGACGTTATTCAACACTTATTATACCTTTATTAATGGGTTACAACACTTTTTCTCAGGCTCTCTCACTTCTTTTATATGACAACACATACAGAATAATTACTAACCTGCCTGGTGGCACAGCCTTAGCAGCCTATCTGCATAGGCTTGCTGATTCACAGCACAGACACCTGCAGCTGTGAAGTAAATGAAGGGATATTGAGACATGCCTATCCATAATATAGCAAACAATAGCAATTCTTACATACTTCATTCCATGGCTATATACTCAGTAGTGGGGCATTTTCCATTTCACGGGCCTCCTGTATCCACTGGATCAGTCGGTCCTCCTTGCGTCTCTTCAGGTCTGAGTAGTGATGTCTGACCTGCTCACCAGTCCAAGGGACGTCTGTGACACTGGTAAGATCATGTGCTAGACGGTTCCAGGCTTCCACTTTGTACTCAGTGCCCTGAAACTGGCCCTGCAGGAGTCTTGCATCATGATGATGGACGAGGAGCCAAACTATTACTTTTGACTCCTCAATGCCCCACCGTTGCGCTCGAAAATGAGAGGCCTCTTCTATACCAGCCATACTGTCTGTAGATGGGAGCTACAACCAGTTATGGCAATTATTCCTGCCTATGGAGCTTAAATATGCCTCATTTCCTGCACTTATTTGTGATTGGCTGGTTTTGAAACATCTCAGCTAAAAGCAAACCTGCTTAGCAATGGGTAAACTTCCATTGATATATATATGAGTGTGTTGGAAATGCATCCGTATGTAAAGCTGTCATGGCTTAGTGGTTTAGCACTATGATTATGGTGCACAGTATCCCGGGTTCGAGGCCTGTCATTGCTTTTTATTTTACTACTGGTCAGACCATCTAGGAGGTGTGGCTGTGTTTAGCCGACTTTGCTCAACGTTGCCCAACGTTGCTCAATGTTGCTCTACATTGCCCGACATTGCACTAGTTACCGCGGTGCACAGCTCCACGCAAACATGTTTTATTTGTGCTAGTTGGTGCGATGCGCAGCTCAGCGCAAAGCCATTGCGCTAGTTAAAGCAGTGCTAAGCTATGAGCAATTAAACTTAACTGTGCTTAATACTAGTAAACTTTGCTTAGCGGTGCGTCACATTGCTTAATATACGTTACTTATGCATTTATCAGTATGCATGACCATTCCACCTTCTTATATATATATATATATATATATATATATATATATATATATATATATATATATATATATATATATATATATATATATAAAATATCGTTCACTACCACATAGGCCATTTCAATGAATTTTACTAAAATGTAAAAGGTAAATGTCAGGAATTATTTTTATGCACAGATTTCCTACAGAAAATGGGAAGGGGACTGGCGGGACTCGAACTGGGAATGCCTCCTCTTTGTGCGAGGGCTCTACCACTACACTATTGCTATTTGGCTTAATTTGCATACAAGTAGTTTATTATCCTCTTCGGTGTCTACACTGCTAACTGTAGCTAAGCAATGGGCAAACCCGCGCATACACGCGCAAATACGGGCAGCTATATCGGGAATAAAAAAATAAATAAAATGGAAAGCTTTACATTTTAAACTTGTACAGGGATTTAGAATGTGGGGGAGTGTAGTGTTGGGTATGTAGACATTTGAGCGGACTCGCTCTTTTCACTTGACATTTGCAGTTTAAGCACTTGCAGGGGCGTGGATATTTGGACTGCTATCCAGTCTGACACGCCCCCTGCAGTCATGCATGCTCCATGTTAGCCTTAGAGTTGAGTCAGTGCGCCCTCATGAATATGCATGACATGTTGACATCATACTCTTAGACTGCCTGTTCCGAGTAAGACTTAGTTAGTCTTACACGGAGGATTAGTGAATCCCGGCCACAGTCTTTTAGGCAGTTACAGTTGTTCGGTAATTTTTGCCTTGTTTTGCACAGGAACACAATGTCTATTTTAAAGTGTTTATTTATTTATTTATTTATTTATTCATTATTGTTATATAAAGTAGTATATATAGGTATTTTTAATAAGATTGCTGCTTTAATAAGATTGCTGCTTTAGTAAGAAAAGTATAATTTTGGTTTAACATTTTCTATTCAGAATTTTTGTTGAGTGTCAAGTCTGTAACAGGATTTTTATGTTTTCTAATTGATTCTTTGAGTAATTAGGGTAATGAGTTGATTGTTAATGTTGCCACCCTTTTAGTTTTAAAAGGAATGCTTTGTTGTACCTTGTTGTCTGAAGAAGTTTTCCATTAGTGCTGATGAAAAGCGCTTTACAATAAACTGCAGTGAGTGGTTCAAGTTAGATCGGAGCCTGTGTTTTGATTCATTTTATTAAGCACAAACCTGGCCAACGGAGCTCCAATGTGTTTTCAGCAAGCATGACACACCTCTTTTTCATGTTAGTTACTCCTCCTGTCTACATGGTGGTTTTAGAGCATCTACACAGTTAGGTGCAGTGTGACACTTAGAAGAATTTTGTGATTCAGTATAAGTCCCCTCATTAACATACCCCACTGCCATACTCCATAATTACTGCACTACACATGAGCCTTCCCCTTAGCAACCACTGTTCCCTTCCATTGTTTTGATTCTGCTTGCCATTGACTATAATGGCAAAATGCAGCTTTCCCCTAAAATGCACTTTTCATATTCATTTCTTTATTTCCTCCATGATCCCGTTTGCATGGCATTTCCCTATGTTTAAATGGCTGATATCAGCCGTGAAATAATAAATTTTAAGTTTTTTTAATAAATAAACAGTTTGACATGCCAATGGCCATATATTTGGCCATTGGCATGCCTACAGGATAGGGTCCATGCTTTTATTTTAGCTGTCATGGCTACATTTTCAATTTTGCAGAAATGTAGCTAGTAGCAGAATACATTATTGCAGCTTACACTGTTCCTTTATGGCTACCTACCTGCTTTCTAGGTCGCTATTTTACCTCATTTGCATGGTTTTCACCAGCAAATGAGGTAATTAGCATCCCGCATGGGTTTCCGTGCAGGAACAGTGCTGTCTCACTCATGCACATCAATAAGGTGTGTTCCTGGATTGCTCAGCGGCCATATTCAATGCAGGAGTGGCTACACTGCTCCTGCATGGATATTTTACCTTCGTGAATCAAGCGGACTGACTGCTACAGTATTATAATGCTGATCACAGTAAGCCTACCTGCACACTTCTCTGCTGTGGAAACTGTGGCACCCACCTCCATGATGTATGGTATGATGGATGTCCCGGAGCTATCATGTGTGCCTAGGGTTTCCAGGAATTCCTCAGTGGCCGTGAGTGGTTGTTCCGCTGCAGGTCCTCCACCGGTGATGGCACAATCCCTGGTTACATCTGCTGCCTTTCACTGTGCAGTAGTGATAATGTCCGTTGCACATTGTCAAACCTGCTCTTATGTTCTGCCCTGATGGCCTGTGCCATTCACATCATGGACAAGGCCTGCACACAATGCAGCCCACTGTTCCCTGTTTTGCCTCCCCTTGCACAGTAGGATGTGATGATGTTGTCTAAGCCCTTCCCATATAATTTCATTTTCCACATCAGAAAAAGATGCATGGCATCTACAATACATGATTCCTGAAAAACAATAATAGGGGAACACATTACAGTATCACATACATGGAAGTACACTATTTAGGGATATAGCAAGGACAACATGGCTGGCACTATCCACTGCTTGCTCATGCATGTCATACTCCACAGTGTTCAAACATACTAGGTGTGTGGATACAACTGAGATAGTAGCACTTGTCAGGTTTTCCCATGTGTGCCATGACCGATACTGCTGTATGATCATACACCCACCACTTGCGTCTACTGTGGTGTGTCCCCTATGGGAAACCCCCCAATAATATGTCATCGGAACAGTGCCACACAATTGGCAGTGTGCTATTACAACCACTATAAAGAGACAGTGCAATAAGACCAGTGTGCCACAATGACAACAGACAATGCACCCTTGATGTATAGTACATCCTGTATAGGTGTAAGACAGCAGGAGATCAATGACATGTCATTACTACAGGTCTGCTGCAGGCTTAATGATGTATTCCCTATTCACCCATCTGCATCCTGTTGTACACAAAATCAGTTACATACTTGATGGAGTGAGGTACTCCTATGTTGATATGTGGTGATAGTAAAGTTTTCATAAAGGAATTGCTCTGTGTGAGGAAAGTCTCATACAAACTGGCTCCCCATAACAAGCTGCTTGCCTTTTAAACATGCTTCTCATCAGCAGGTGATTGCCTCTAAACCAATCTGTGGGTCTGAAATGCTAATTGCAACTAACACAGCTGATTTGCACTATCATCAGCCAATGACATGCAACCACTGTACATTATATAAGGCCTTCTTGTAGATTAAGGCTGCCTTTCTGATATGTTGTGTTGAACATTACTGGGGTGAGGAGACTACATAGTTGCAGAGGGTAGGTCTGTAGCAGAAACCTTATCATAGAGATTTGTGTGGATAGGCTGCATCTGCTGCTGTTGGTAATAGACATAGGTAGACAGTGTGAACACTTTGGAGGACAACAACCTGTAGGTGTAACTGTGGGAGCTGTGTCAGCCTTGTTGTAAAGGCAGAGCCAGAGTGAGGCTGCCCTTTCCACTCCAAATAAGGCATGTGTTTAAGGTATGTATGTTAGGCAATGGTATCACTAACAGAGTACTAGGCAACATGTTTGGTGTGTCCTTGGGTAAGATGGGGTATAATATAATATGTCCACTATTTTAGCAACTCCAAGGACATGTGTTACAGTCTGGTAGTAATTTGCAGCATGTATGGTAGCAGGGCTTGTTACATCAGGGACTTCCAATGTATATGTTAGCTGTGCAGCTGTGATAATCTGCACAGTGATGTTGGAAGGATTGTGCGGTGCACTCTGACATTAGTGGCCCTCATTTGCAGTACCTGCATTGACATTCTATGTGAATGCATATTAATGCATGATGTGACACTTTATGCACATTTAGTTTTGCTATAGGGATATGTGAAGTGTGTTCCTACCTGCAAGCCGGTGACCTCCATCAATGAAAAGCAGACATGTCATTTGAAATACATTATGTGGATAAAGAGTGCTTCACTCAGTCATTAATTGCTGCTTTCAAAATACTGTACATTCACTTCTACAGACCACTGCATTTGAACCCATGACTGTGTGTGGCAAAGTGTACAATTGGCAATGCAATTAACAGACTGAGCTAATGATTCACTGCTGCAGCAAGTGTATTTGCAACAGATATGTGCACACATACAGGCTGTGATACACATTTTATACATCCATCAGTATGTACATGGCTTTATATGGATATATGTGTTCACCAGGGTACCATTTGAACATGTATTTTGCCATTAACTCATTCCCTTCAGTACAGGTCTTTTGAGTGTGTACCTTTAACTCCCAGTGGGTGTGGCTTGAACCTTTAAAAATGAAGTTGTCACCTTACACTTATAACAAATACTCACTGACAGAGGTGAAATATCAATACACTTGGGTTTGCCATCATGCCATCATGTATGCTTCAAGATAAAATATTCTGATACCTCGTATGTAGCATGGTTTTGGAATTATTAATGCAAATATAAACAAGCAATATTTGATGCCTAGAGATGCAGTATGAGGTAACTGCAGAAACACCTGGAGGAGCACTCAGTTGTAATAAGTTAATGCTTTAGCAGGTGTTTTTCTACATTAACTTTTCTTCAAACCACCTGTTTTAAATAAGAGTTGTGTGGCGTGGCAGGTTAATGTAGTGGTCTGCAGGTGTGGTGGTCTTGTGTTTGAAATATGGGACAGGTGTTTTTTTTTGTAAGTGTGTATTACAAATTTAATAACACATATAGTCAATATAGCTCTGTTTAGCTGACCTTAGTGAAGCTGTACGACTCAGCTCACAATGCAGCAATGCACTAAAAATATATAGAAAAGAAAAACGGGGAGATAGGAAAGTGGTGAAATGGGGTGCAAGTAGGAGGAAAGACATAGTGAAAGGCAGGTAGGGATGTGCAGGGAGGGTGTAGGAAAGAACCATAGCTATCCATTTCTTGTACAGCAACAACTGAGCACTTTGACAGAATTTGTACATGACTTTGAACTCTCAACCCCAGAGAGAGGGGTGAGGACAACATAACTGTGTTGTCAAGCCAATTGGACCAAATTACATGTGTCCAGTGGATATGTGTGCAAAATAGAGAGCTATGTATATGATGATTTTTTTGGGGGGGAGGCAAATGCCCATTAATTTTGGGGGGGCAGATGTCCATTTTTTAAGGTGAGAGTGGAATGTTGGAGAGGGGACATAGGTACTTGTGGGGGAGGTAAGTTAGGTAGGTGAGGATGCATTTGCAGAGAGACAAGACAGACAAGACAGCAGACAGGGATGGTGTGTGACGCATGAGGGGGATGAACACTTTGCATAGGGAGGGTGTTGTGGAATCCAAGTCCCATCTGCATCCAGATTACAGCAGCATGACTCACATCTCCACCCATGGGACTGTCAGCACTGCTCTTTCACTGCCCAGAGGGTGGCAGTGCTGGAGGCTGGGCACCAGGGTGAGACTGCCCCACCAGGTCGGTCAGCATGTCCTCTATCCAGTGCAGGCAGCAGTCAAACCCATGGTAGACTATCCTGCCCACCAAGACCAGCAGCTCATCCCTGGTGACAACATCCCCTTCACCATCACTCCCAGAGGGGGCAGGGCCCCATCCTGTGGGGCAGTACTACACAATGCCACAGGTAGTGCAGTGGTAACAGAGGGGGCACCACTGGTCTGGGTCTCAGACATGCTGTAACCCAGTGCTATGGCCAGCTGAGGCAAGGTAGGCAGATCAGCCGGAACCGGCCTACCTTGACGTGCTGTGGTGAATGAGGTATAGCAATAATTTAAGGTTAGTAATAACAAAACCATTGTTAGTATTAACAGAATGGAACATCATTTTAATTCATACAAATACATATTAATGTATAGTATGTGTAACATAACAGTAAATAACATAGCAGTCAGTATGTTAACAGCATGCCAGTAATAAGTAAACCATAAGGCCAACAAAGCAGTTAGATTAACAAAGTGTGTTAATAGTGAATCATAATAACACATAATAATATAACATCACATTTTGCAAAAATATAGTTAGTTTAACAACATATGTTAATATTAAATCATAATAATAAATAATAATAATAAATAAATTACGATAAAGGGTGGAGAGAGAGATTGAGAGAGAGAGAAACAATCCATTACTGACAATGCAGACTATATCCCTGAGAACAATGATACTAAATACTTGTATTATAGTGTCAGTTCTGAGTACAGTGACTACAATTCTACTATACATGATGCAGCACATACATACCTGTCAAGCTGTTAGCATGGGTCAGTATGGGCCAATCAATAACAAATGCAGGTACATTACTACACAGAACACTCTCACATAATGGTGACTTCTATAACTACCAAGGTGTTCTGTGAGCAGTTTGGTAATACATTGCATTCCAGGTAATCATTTTTTTGTTACTCATGTGGCAGATGGATTAGGCAGTTTTAATTACATTACAAGAAATTGTGACACTTGAAATGCATGTTTGTGTGCAGTCTATAATCTAGACATCCATCATGCCTTAGATGGCAGACTTGGGAATAAAACCCAATAGCTGTGACTGCGGGGGAAATCTGCAAAAAAAAAAAAAAAAAAAACACTTTATTGGTATTGCTGATAACTGTCTGTGAAAATGTTAGCACAATCATATCTGCTTATAACATGGGCGACCTCAAACATATACTATATACCATTTGTTCCTTGAGTGGGAGCAAAAAGAACATTATGTGTCTGAATTTGTTTTGCATTCTAGAACTACTACAGTGCTATACTTGACTGCAGTAACAGTAGAACACACATGCATAGCATGCAACCATACTGCATTTATTGAAACAAATCTCTTTAGGGACCAACTATGCTGCTTAACACTTTATTGGTATTGCTGATAAGTGTCTGTGAAATGTAGCCACAATCATATCTGTTCAAATCATGGACTACCTCACCCATATAACTTTTGGTCCTGAACTGGGGGAAAAAGACAGCATTATGTGACTGAATTTATTTTGCATTCCAGAACTATTACAGTGGAATACTTGACTGCAGTGACAGTAGAACACACATGCATGGAATACAGCCATAATGCATTTATTAAAACAGATTTCTGTAGGAATTAACAATGCTGCTTAACACTTTATTGGTATCGCTGATAAATGTCTTTGAAGTCCACACAATATCTGCCCCTGGACTGGGCTACCTCAGGTATACCTTTATTACCTGAAATAGGGGGAACAGATAACATTATGTGACTGATATTAGCTTGGAGATAGCCTTGGACTGTACTATGAGATAAACAATACAATTTGTAGGCCATTGCTTTTGTATTATACGGCTATTACAGTGTTGCACTTAACTGCAGCAACCTTACCATAGACAAGTAATGCATACAGATCTACTGCAATGTTTATGACTACACAATCCTGCTCTACACCATTTTGCTTACTGTTATTGGTATTGTTTATTGGTTATTGCAATTCAGTTGTTATTGTCCATTTATGCATTACAGCTCTACTTGCCCATTTATTGCACTACATTTTTTTGGTGTATACTTTATTGCAGTAAATGCTTTACTCTTTCTTGCTTATTCCACTACAGTTATCACAATAAATCCATACATACCACACTCATGGTGGAACCTGTCCAGACGCTCGGCATGGGACTTGGCATTGCAAGCCCTCTCAGCTGCAGCTGTTTGGAGAGAAGCACACCATTATGCATGCCAGTTTTGCAGACATTCAGCTTACATATTGGTAAAACAGAGGAAAACATACTTACATATTTGTGGGGCATTACCAGCTCTAGCTTCTTGGACTCAGGTGGCCAAAGTTCTCCTCCTTCTCCTCTTCAGGTCATCATAATGGTGACAATACTGCTCACCTGTGCTGGGGATACCAGTAACACTGGTGAGCTCCCTGTCCAACTGGTCCCAGGACTCAGCCTTTCACTCCAAGCCCTGGAAACCACCCTGCAGCTGCCTGGGTTCATGGCTTTTTACCAAGAACCCAAAAAAGACCCTGGACTCCTAAACACCCAATCTCTGTGCCCCAAAGCACGCACCTTCACCAACACTGCCTGCCATATCACCAGTTGATCAGACTCCAAAGACTGTTGCAGAATTCCCATCTATTGTGCCTAATATAGGCTGTTTTTCCACCCTTACACATCATTGAGCATCATTCAAAAAAAGTGTCACATTGCTTAGCAGCGTGCAAAGCAGCTAAGTGCAGCTAAGCAATGTGAAACCTCACACAACTGGGGGTTTAGGTCAGCTTAGCACCATGGAAGTAAAAGTAGCTGTTAGTATGTTTAAGCAATGTTCAGCACTGTGCAGCAGTGCCATAGTTCACAAATTTGTTTTTAAAATTAAACATATATAATAAATTAAATTATAGACAGCTTATCATTGCTATGGACTTGAACCCAGGACCTACTAAACATTAGGCTGTATTTCTACCCATTTAGCTACTTGGATATTATGAAAACTAGTATACCTTCACATATACTACTGGACTACCTGTTAGCATTGCTAAGCACCATGCCATGCCATGCAAACATGCTTAAATAGACCCAGGCATAAATAATTAATTACACCTGGTTTCTGTTTTTAGATGTCTAGCAACTGTCAGCTATGTATGTATGAGTGTTGTTCGTCTCTGCGGTACTTTGCACAAACAGCAATTAAAAAATAAAACAGAAAACATACAAAAATATTTCAAATAAAAATATGTAATAATGATAATTAGTGAAATCCAGTTTCTATTTTTAGATGTCTGGCAGGTGTCAGTTGTCTATATTTGAGCATAGCTTGGCATTGCTGCACTTCGCATAGAGGAAACATGCAAAAAACAGAAAAAACATCTCAGAACTAAAATAAAATATTATACATTTGACTCAATTCACATTGTTTCAACAGCAGTGGGGAGCAGTACAGGCCATCGGCAACCATGGGTAGCCTCTACACTTCTGCTTACACTGATTCAATAATCCTGTTCCTATGCTCTCCCTTGGCAGTGCCCCATCATTAACATGCATGGCATGCTGCCGATGGAGAATTGTAGCTGTGTACATGGATACATTCCATTATTTTATTAAATCCTGGGGATAAGCTGTCTTTTTATCGCCAACAAATAGAATCTGGCTAAAACCCTATTGCTAACTATTTCCATACCAAGTGGCCCCAATGCCTATCACCCTCTTCTTTTCTTTAAGATTTTCCTACCAAGATTCTTCAGTGTTTGCTAGTACCACCTTACATTTTCCTTTCCCTTGTATTTTTTCTTCAACAGAGCTCCAGGCTGGGGCCCTCTCAGAGCTCAAAGAACACCCAGTGGATATGTTCTTTCCCACAGTCGTATCTTCCTCTTCCTTATGGACCTCTATTTTGGGTGTAGTCTCACTCTCTACTTACAGTTGCTGCTTAGCTTCTGAAGAGGTTTTAGGATCTTCCATTACCTGAATGGTCATTGATATTCCTGTTCTTGTAAAATTCTATAGTACTATTGCTGGGACTTTACCGAACCCAGACTTGTTAATGGTTCTGAGTGTTGGCAGTTTCTACTCACATATTTCAGAAGTTAGGAAAAGTAGGTTTATGATTGCTTATCATTCCCCCTTTACATTAAAAGACAAGGTTTATCAAAAGCACTACCCCTTCAAACTACACAGCTATTTAAAGTGAGGGAAATCCTTACCAATTGACAGGTTATGATTTAGATAAAATATTACAGATGTAGTACCTTTCCACCATTACACTGGCATATTTTTTTTTGCCCCAGTGGACATGTACTACCTCTACCACATTCTTTGTCAGTCTTTTACTTATAATGGTATTACCTATTTGACCATACTAATTGATAACTGACCCTGAACTGTACTTTACAAAAAGGCCATACAACAATGTGTCTTACATAAGTCACTTTTGCAGTAGACAGGTATACTGTAATTTGCTATTTGTATCAGTTCACTGCATTGCAGACACAGGCAACCATGTGACCTGAAACCATGATTATCCTAAAGAACTGTAAAGCTAGGAGCATCCTATTGTGCATATTTTACTATGCACTGTACCCTTCAAAACACCCATGCAAATAATACGTCTTGCATAACTCATTATTTTAATACGCAGGTATATTGTACTTTGCATATACATATATATACACAAACAGATTCACTTTATAACCTCAAAATACTGAAACATCGAATTTCAGTATATCAAGACTATAAAGTCGAATCTGCAAAATACCGAAACCCCAAAACCTTGAAAGTAAAAATGACGAAGTTAAACACACCACACTACCCACAATACAAAAAACAACCAAAACACAAACACACATAAAAACACAAATTAACAAACCTACACTACAAATAACCAAGGGAGAAGCCCCCCTGCACTCCCACACCCCTGCTACTTATATATACTAACTCTGAGAACCCACCAAACAGAAAAAGACAGCAAACTCACAACCAGACATTCTACAGTCCCTCACACATACACATCACATATATCCAAACGCCACCACATTCAACACTTAAACATTCATACTTTTACCTGCCTACCCTAACCAACACGTACAACTTCCAAACACACTCACATGCACTCAAATACCTATCCAAAACTAAATAGTCACTTAAATTAAATTCCACCTAAATCCATACACTAAACTGGACATCATCCACAAAATACATTCCAAGTCAAGTACTGTAAAACCATAACCGTGAATTCGAAATATCCGGATTCGCAGTTATACACTTTCGCTATTTTGAACATTCAACTTTATAGTCTCGAAATACTGACATTTGATATTTCAGTATTTCAAGATTATAAAGTGAATCCACACACACACACACACACACACACACACACACACATACATATATATATATATATATATATATATATATATATATATATATATGGGTCTACTATGGTTGATTGAAAACTCACTTGACTGAAATTGAAATTAGTAGGACTACTTCACTGAATGCTCACTTCACTGAAAGCTCATTTCTTTGAAACTCATTTCGTTGAAAGTTATAAATGGCCTTTTCTCCACTGTAGTGTGACCCTGGAGTTAGTATTTAAAGTAAGGGGGGTGTGGTGGTGTAGCCCCCCCACATATTATAAACATTTTAAATTATACACAGTGATACTTACAAGTGCAATAAATAACTGTTGCCAAAAGAGAATATATAACCAAGGTATGTGGGGACTTCACCCCACCCCCCCAATGTAGGGGGCTGTGTCTCCCACCCCCCTTACTTTATATACTAACTCCAGGATCACACTACAGTGGGGTAAAGGCCATTTATAACTTTTAACGAAATGAGTTTCAGTCAAGTGAGTTTTCAGTGAAGTGAGCTTTCAGTGAAGGGGTCCTAGTAATTTCATTTTTAATCAAGTGAGTCTTCAATCAACCGTAGTAGACCCATATATATATATATATATATATATATATATATATATATATATATATATATATATATATATATATATTTTTTTATATATATATATATATATATATATATATATATATATATATATACATATATATATATATATATATATATATATATATATATATATATATATATGGCTACACTGTAGTACATCAGTTGCTGATAGAGTGAATGACTGTAAAATGTGGTTGGTTGTTTGATTCATAAAAATCTTAAGATTTCAGATGAAGAGAATATTGAATGTCTATGGGTAAGGTAAGTGTGAATTTGGAAAAATAACGCTGAATGATTCTGAAGGTTTTGGCATTAAGGGGTAGAAGTGCTTGTGCAGGTGTAGGTAGGTTAGTGTTGGGTTAAGCGAGGACATAGATGTAGTGTATTCAATGTATGCTGGTGTGTGTGTGTGTGTGTGTGTGTGTGTGTGTGTGTGTGTGTGTGTGTGTGTGTGTGTGTGTGTGTGTGTCCAAGCTGTTTTGATTCGTGGTAGTGTTATGTAAAAGGTTTTTGAAAGGTAAGGTGCAGGGTTAAAGTTAGGGTAGGGGTAGGGTTAGGGTAAGAGTCAACAGGATGGTACCCTTCTTGGATTTCGTTAATAGTTAGTTACTGTAGCTTCCTTGATTAAGGGTCAGCAGGTGCCACTAAGATGGTGCAGTGGGGGTATAAAAAGGAGAAGTGCACAAGAATCAGGATTGAGAATGAAGATGAGGTAAAGGCAAGATAGCAAATAGTTGAATAAGAAGTTTTTCATGGTATAGTTATTTAGTGTTATTTTATACCTGCATTAGCCTGGAATAAAGCAATGAGTCAGCCAGTCATGAAGTTCACCAAAAGGTAGGTTAAGGTAAATTCAGTCCTGACTAGAAGTTATTCTATAAACAGACATTGGGACATATGTTTGCTACAGTTACAGCTGCTGCAGCAGGATATAATTTTGAATTTTGTAGTGCGGGATGGGACTAACTAAAGGGGCGACATACTACTGGAGTACTTAGCTGGACAATGGCCAATTATAGAAAATATTATGCAGAAAGAATAAAATTGGGAGTTGAGAGAACATTCCTGGAATAGGATATATCTAGGCTAGTTAAAAAAACAGGGGCTATAAATAGGGGAAATGTTAATGTTTAGGGTGGAATACAGTCTGATAGACAAAAGATGAAGCATCAGCCAGGGTGCACAGAGCAAAAAACATTGGGGGAGATGCCTCTTGCATATGTAAATATAAACAGAAGGTTATATTTGCAGCCTTCCAAAATATTGTGGTTATACAATGGAGTTCACAGTGGTGTCTGAATGTGATAATAACATGTATTTTGGGGATGTCTCACTCACCCAGTTGTGGTAGTGGGAGAATGCTTCCACCTGTCATACAGTATGGATATGACAAGCAGACACACTCACAAACGTGGAGGTGTCTGATTCAGACATAGGCTGCAGTGGTTGTGAACATGCTTTGGCTCAAAAGACTGGGGAAGTTCTAATTATACCACTTGCATGTTGTGCAACCTTGATAAAGCAGACGGATGCCTTCACAACATATTTGGATCTAGATAAATGATGTTTCCACAATAATGTTGGAAAATGCTAATAAAGATTAGTTATGTGTGGGTATTGCCAAGTAGATTTTAGCACAAGATGTATGCAGTCAAGGGGAATGTTTTTATATTTACAATTAACTATATGGGAGAAATGCAGTGAATATAAAAGACGTGAGTAACTGAATTGTCTACTAGACATGATCTGTCTCAGTAAAAACTTGTCGTATTTTACCCAAATATGTTGTGGTTCTTTGGAGAAAAGACAGCTTATGTCAAAAGGAACTCATCCATATGAAACAGAAAAAATATTGACAGTTCACTTCTGTATAAGAAGTATTTAACTAGCTGGCTTGTATATTTAATAGCTAGATACCAAGAGGTACATTTAATTATACCCATCAGTATCATAACACTGAAGCTTGGCAAACTATGATTAAACCAGAATATGAGAAAAAGCCACTATCTGATTATTTTTCTAGTAGAGACTATTCACCTCAGTAACAAAACTGTGTGACATCTACCCTGTTAAGGCAGTTGCAAGGTTCCCCACTGAGCCAATGTTCTTAATGTTCCATTCAGAAAGTCACTAGGCCAAAGATTCTATGATATATATGCAAAGATACTAATTACTCCCTACTGGCTTTCTGCAAAGAAAAGGTTCATATTGTCTGTTATAACTGTTCAAGCTTCACTAGGTTTGCTGAAAGAGCATAGAAGCCACAGGTGCAATACATTCTATAAATGCCTCGAAATGTATTGAACAGATGGTGTTTCTACCTACCTGATGGTCTGCAGAGTCTTCAGTGTTCATTAAGAACATTTCTTTATGAATAATTCCCATGTCTGCATTTCCTTCAAAACGAGTTTGGGAAATACAGATTATATTTTGAATTTTATCGGCATGTGTTTTGGATTTTACTATATACTACAATTATATACACCTTTTGCATAGTTGTATTTATAGAGTGCATTGAGTACACCTTCCAGTTTCCTTTTTAACAGCATAAGAAGTGCACATTAATTCTGTGTAAAAAAAAAAAAAAAAATGAAATAAGAGCTAGATTTATTTTTTTGTATAAGGTCAGGATCTCCCAGCATAGTGGTCAGGATTTTGAAACAGGGATTATTTTTTGTGGGTCTTAGCATTTCATCTGAACAGCCTACTCTGTGATGCTGTCAAGTCAGTTTTAAAACTGGACAATGGCTGAAATTTAGAAAGAATCACACAGAGAATGTAAACCTTTGCTGAAAAAAAGAACATGTTTTTATCATTGCAAATAAATGCAGTTCTGAAAATGATTAGCTTCAATGAGGAAATACTTCATTTTTAGCCAATCTGCATGTCTCTCAATCATTTGGTATGACTGCTAGTGCTAATAAGTACTTTGCTGTGATAAGCATCTATAGTGATCCACACATCACCTTCATACAGGCACCCCCCAATTTACTCTCCCACATACATACATACATACATACATACATACATACATATACACATACAAGCAGAGACACACACACACACACACACACACACACACACACACGCACACACGCACACACGCACACACGCACACACACACACACACACACACACACACACACACACACACACACACACACACACACACACACACACACACACACACACACACACACACACACACACACACACACACACACACACACACACACACACACACACACACACACACACACACACACACACACAGGCACATCTGTCCCAAATTTTAGAGAATGTCCATGCTTTTGCATCTTGTATTTTGCATGTCTCTGCCACAGATGAATACAGTCAATAATGCCAGATATTAGAGTTTCATGCTTCTAAATGCTCATTTACAGCTTCATGATACAAAACGTATTGTTCTATTATTTTTTAAGTTAGTTAGTATAATATTTCAAAAAATATCCCAGGTGTCTAGTCCCCCCCACAGTATTAAAGCCTTTGCTCTTTAGTCTAGAGGGGAGTTTAAGAGTACAGTATACCCCTCCACCACAAAACACACACACACACACACACACACACACACACACACACACACACACACACACACACACATACACAAACAACATGCACACACACAGACTTAATGCACACATCCCCTCACTAACCTCTCTACTATGACCCCTCTGGTAGTCACAGACACCCACACAGGTAAACAGATATACACCCACTGTAGACCACACATACTCCTACTGGCATGCACACATGCTGCCACACACATACACACACTCACTCCCTCCACCACTACTACATCTCCACTAAACTCCCCAACACGTACATGCTACATGTCTTTCCCATTGAAAGTAATGGGTTAACAGGGCCTTTTGGCCATGTTAATTAGCACAAGTGGGCATGTTAATATATGCAGCAAAGTGATTTCCTTACCACAGGAATTTCCAGGGGAAAGCACATGGCTAATTATGTTCCACTGCTCCAGAATGCCTCATTAGCATTGCAGTAGGCTGCAGACATAGTCCACTGTGGTGAGTCTAGACACTTTGTAGAATCATTATGGTAGGGTGTTTAAG
Organism: Protopterus annectens; assembly: GCF_019279795.1. Classification (NCBI taxonomy): domain Eukaryota; kingdom Metazoa; phylum Chordata; order Ceratodontiformes; family Protopteridae; genus Protopterus; species Protopterus annectens. Next base: position 266,253,155 of record NC_056744.1, on the reverse strand, counting down.
AATTGAGAAGGGCTACTGACAGCATAAAAATGGCCAAGTTAGGGGTTACTGTTGACAGAAGGCCTTTCTGAATCCTAGGAAATGTGTTTTAGTAAAAGCATATTTATGATAATCAATATTCTGGTTCTAGAAATGTTGTTCCTACACTGATTGGACCACCTGTGCATGAATATAGTATAAGCTATTTATGATTGCAATTATTATTTAATTGGAGGAATAATGTCATTTTGCGGCTTTGAATATTTTAGTAATTAGTTAGTAGATCTGATATTAAGACTGTGAGAGGTACTGTTGATATTTATTCAGACTGAAGCAGAGTTACTGCGTAGACCAGTCTGGCTAAAAATCTTGGGTTTTAACATCTAAAATATACCTGAAGTAGTACTTAAGCACTTACTCTTTATTATTCTGATTTTATCCTCTGATTTTTACCATTGCTTTCATATAATGTATTGCCTAGTTAAAAACTTTATTTATATATATATATATATATATATATATATATATATATATATATATATATATATATTTATACATATACATACACCTGTATATCTATCTATATACGTATGTATATATATATATATATATATATATATATATATATATATATATATATATATATATATATATAGCTAGATATAGATACACAGATATATAGGGCATACAGAAGGCACACAAAGAGTTCATATCTATTTTATAGCTACCATTTAAAGTACACCGTGGATTCTCTGACTGCATCTTTTGTAAGACACAGACAATGAACTAAACGGTTAAACAGCAAACAAACAAAAAAAACAAAAAAAGCCATCCGTGCACAAGTCTCTTCAGGTAAATCGCTGTAAACATTAATAAATAACATGAAGCGCTTTTCGTTTAGCTTGTAGCCAAACTTCATCAGGTACATTTTCTTTGTGCCATTGGTGTTTAAATACAAGTCATATGACCTGCTATCATCAACCTTTAATAACTAACTACATTTTTACTTCCTAGTTTTAGTTAATGTAATTAAATAATTAGTTATTAAGGATTGATGAGGGCAGGTCATATGACTTGTATTTAAACACCAGTGGCACAAAGAAAATGTATTTGATGAAGTTTGGCCACAAGCTAAATGAAAAGCGCTTCATGTTACGTAGTTTTGTTTTATTAAAGTTTACAGTGATTTACTTGAAGAGATTTGTGCACAAACACCTTTTTAATTTTTTAATCTTTTGTAAGACAGGTAACACAGGTTGGTTTCTTAACTTCCAGAATTCAACACTTTCAAAAGCAGATTGCTTCACTGGCTTCACAAAATTTTTTTAATTATTTAGATGATTAGCGATCATATGAAAAGGATGTAGGAATAGAAATTTAAAATTACAACTCACTTGTTTCAGAAATACATTCAAGGTCACAACAGACATTGCTTTTCATAACAAGCTTCCATCTACTCAGGAGTGCCATAAGGATGTGTCTCAGAGCATCTGCTGTTCCCAGTGTTTCCTAATTCACTTCCCTTAGACCCTTCTGGAAATCATTCACTGCTGTATATTGCTGATCTTGTGATTAGCAGAGCTCCTGCTTCACATCTTTCTACAAAAGCTGAACATGGCATTATTTGGCTACTATGCCCAGGTGACAATTGTCATCTATTTTAATGCTGAACATGACAAAAATGGCACTGTCCCTATACTTAAAATGAATACTTACAAACTAGACTCATTAACTCCCCTAGTTCCTCTCTCACAAACACACGGTCATTTGTACACCTATAATATTTTAATAGAATCCACTTTTTCATTATAAGAATTTTTGGTTTTCTAAGCTTACATGCACGAACTGCCATTGATGGGGTTATTATTCTGCAGCTAGAGCAGAGGGCAATTCTCACTATACCTATGGATAAACAAAGACCCCTAAATAAAAGAAACTAATTTCTGAATGCTGATACAGATTTGAATGCAGGAACTGCACTTCCTGATTGTGCCCCCTAACACCTTGCACCCAAGTTGGCTGCCCCTTTCTCCCATCTTTTGCCCTTCTGGTGCACAATAAACTTACATATGTGTCATTGTCTGAATGGTGTAATAGCTAAACAGTTTTGTGACAGAGGAGTCTAAATTTAAAACATTGCACATTAGTTCAGTAGTTTTATTCATCCAAAAAAAAAAGAGCTGCAAACTCAGGTTCAGGAGCATCTGGTGATCAAGAACAACTGAATGGGTGGAGCTAACTAGAATAGGGGGTACAGCTACATTGCAGGGTTTGGTTACAATTACTGGCCATATAATACCGCACTTGCTAAGTAGTGTTTCTGTAGTACTCTAATTCTTTATGTTCCCAGGACTGGCTTGAGAATGGAAATGCATTTCATACATATGGGATGGTTAATTCAGTTCCACTGAGATACCACAAAACCTAGGACCTACGAATACAGAATTGCTCGACCCTGATTGCACTTACTTGAGTACTTATATGATCTTAACACATGTAGTTGCATGCAAGTGAATTTTGTGCAATGAAAACATCACAATCTAAAGAAAGGGGACAAGCCCACTCTCCATATTATCCACCTCTGCATGACCAATTCTTTCTTAATTTATTATTCTTATTTCAGGATTACTCATACTCTGATAAATAACATTTATTAAAGCAGAATAAGGTGTCACCCTTTCTCTGTGTCACTCTGCTTCCCTATGAAATTCTAATGCCTGATTGTACAGAGAGAAAAGACTTAACAATCATAGTAATTTAAAGTATTTCAACATGTATGCTACCTTCCAACAAAACAGATTAATGATCATTTAGCAGTAATCATGTAACTGCCCTTTGCTTTCATGCGCAATATGCAATATTCCAAATGTAAAGATAACCACCATATGTGTACATCTCTAATGTCTGATTTTTAAACACCTTTATTAAATTCACACAGTTTTGACAATGACATGGGTACACATGCAGTTACAGAAAATAAAACAAACCATTGTTAACATTTCCATTACTTTAACAATTATCATTTAGCATGCGAAGTTTGTTAAGATCAGGTCAAATAAATTATCTGTCTGGTAGGCTCTTTAATAATCTTGTCCAGTTAGTTTTGTTTAAAAAAAATAAAACGTTTTGTGCATGTCCTACATTGGTGGCATTGGTGTCCCAATTAATCACTGCATAGTTAAAAATAACCTAGGAAAATAATATTCTTACTTATGGGGAGTTAATATGGAATATTTAGGAATGTTGTATGATTTTCTGGAGGCATGGAGGTGGTTTTGTCCCATGCTGTGATCCGATAACTGATCTTATTTAGCATGACATGAATCTCTATAAGATCCACTTGAGGGTCTCTTGGCATCTGTCTCAAGGTAATGCGACGTCTTACAAATATGGATACATTTCAACAGATTCCATCAGGTCTAAGCACAAATTTCAGGTGATGACCGAGTGCTCTTTGGGCACTTAAACCAGGTTTCTGCAGCAACGCATACATAGATGTGTTGCAAATGCAGGAATGCCTCAAGGTCTGGCAGTTTGTTGTTTAGACTTCTAGCATTAAGTATAGCCACCTTGATATGGTTCATTAGGTAAGTTGCTTTGGAAGTTTGGTTGGGAGGTCTATCAGGTAGACCTTGCCTAAAAATGCACAAATGGGGCTGCAGAAACTTTCTCCAGTATATGAAAATCGTGGAATAAAAGGTGCAAATCACCCTGGTAAAGCAAGAATGGCTGCCACTCATCTCATCCCACCCCATTTCAAAACATAATGGATGCCCCCTAGAATGACACCAGGTGTTTAGCTAATTGTTAATGGTAATCATCTTTTCTTTATACCTTGGTATCATCATTGCTGATGGAAGGATTCCACTCAATACTAGGGTCTTTTCTGCATTTGTGACTTGCATGGCAAGCTCTGTTATGTCTGTTTTCATAGCTCTCAGAGTTCTGTTCACAACAGCACACCAGGTCATTCACCACAACACAGGCCACCATCACTCTGTACTCATAATTGTCTGGTTTAAGAGGCCTTGTACCTTCAGCAATCTTGACTATTGAGAGACACTTCACTGTTACCTGTTTTTGTCCAGCCTCATGAGTGTAGAGTCCATATGCCTAACTTTGGAGTTACCAATCACTAGTACTTTTCTGTTTGTCTTTGAAGATTGCTTTGGTGTAATTGGCATAGGACATGCTGATATTCATCATGTTTCACTGTTGCAGTCATTACATTTGGGTAATTTGCTGGCAGATTGCCCTCAGTCGGCCTGATTAACAAAGTCTTGGGTCCTGTGTCGGTTGCTGTCCCTTCTTCCATGACGTCAAGTCATCAGAGGTATAAAACATGCAGCTGACACCATTACATCAGTCTTTCTTGCTGTGCGGTGCCCAAAGCAGAAGCAGTTCGCAAGTGCCGGTCGCCGACTCCTGAAATTTTCGTTTTCGAGTTTCAGAACCGGTCTTCAACTAAAAGGTAAGTACCCCGTTGGGGAAACTTTTTCTTGCTCCTTACCGATGTCATTAAAAGTCAATAATTGCATTACTTGTGGGAAGCAAATACCTCATAAGGATATTCATTTGTGCTGTATTCCTTGCCTAGGCTCTGACCATGGCGTACCTTGCTATTGGTTTTGTGCTTTATTTAATTAGCGCACTATCCATCGTCGGTACATTTTTGCTTCTAAATATTTTGGCTCTAGGTTTAATTATCCAGAAATTACATTGGTTAGCCATCCAACTACCGGAATACAGAAAAAATGCCAAGAAAAAGACAGAGACAGGCCGTTGAGGTCTACAACTGCCGACGACGCTTCTCCTAAGCCAGTCGCCAGTTTGCCGGTACTCAGTGAGGCACAGCCCCTGATACCCGCTACTTCTGATTCGCAGGCCTCTACTGAGACCCATTTGGAGTCCAGTATGCCGCGAGATGCTTCACACATGGAACCCATGGATGTCTCTACCTTGGATGAGTCCGGAGCTGCAGAGCAGGCACCGGCTTCTGAGGGTGTATTCAGGCCTACAGACTTGCATATTAAACCGACTCCAACTTCAGTACTAAGGCCTAAATCCCGATCTATGTCTAATAAAACGATGCCCAGGCCACATATTCAGGCCCCTATGCCTAAAAATCAAATGATAAAAATGGCTGAAGATTTAATTACTCTAATCAGGGGTAGTCAACCCACCCCACAAGAGGCCTAGGATTGAACTTGACTATGAATCTTCTGAACAGGACTCTGTTTCTTCTGACTCTTCTAATGATCTGGATTTGTCCATACCTACTTATGAGGACTCTGATGCAGAGGAGTCCATTCCCTCTGCCTCTCCACCTGAGGATTTCTCTTTTGGGGAAACTTTACATGCCTTAAGGGAGCGTTTCCATTGGGAAAGTCAGGATTTCTCTGAATCCAAAAAGAGGCTTAGGGATTTCCTTCTTCTTCCTCAGCATAGGCCTTTGGTTATACCTCCTGTACTAGACATTGTTGATGTTGTATTTTTGGAGCCCAGTATGGCCCCTGATTCCTTGCTTCCAGCCCCTAGCAAACCAGACAGGTACTACAGGGTTCCTGAGTCCCACAAATTCCTTTTCAAGAATCCTGTTGCAGACCCTGAAATCATTTCTCAGGGGCCCAAGGGCATTAAGGCTTCTACTGCTAAAAATCCTACCTCTTCTGATAGAGACTCCAGGGCACTGGATAGATGGGGTAAAAAGGTTTATACTTCTGCAGCCTTATCAATCAGGGCTTTAAACTGTCAATTCCATATACTAAAATATCAACAGCATATCATGGGACTGCTTAAACAGAAAATGATGTTGATTTCTGACTGTGTGGAGAATAAAGATTTACAGGATTTATTGCATTCAGCTGAACAAGTTGGTAAACATACTTTGCAATGTGGTTTTGATTCTTTAGAGGCCTCTTGCAGGGCTGCTGTTACTGGGTCTGTGCTTAGAAGGCATGCTTGCTTAAGGAGCAATCTCTGCCTGATCATGTTAACGCAAAACCTTTGGATGCTCCTTTACAACAAGACTGCCTTTTTGGCAATAAGGCTGAAGAAGTTCTAAAAAAGATGGAAGATAAAGCTAAATCTATGCAAACTGTGAAAGATTTCTTACAAGTACAACCTCCTAGATTTAGTAGGCACTGGCCTACTAAGAACTGGTCCTTTCCAGCTCCTTCCAGAGCCACTCCAGCCAAACCCAGACATTCCAAAAGCACCAGGTTTCAGTCCCAAGGGACTTTCAGAACTAAGCAATGGGGTGCTTCCACTTCCAAATCTGGAAACAACAAGGCACCACCCTATGGTAAACAGTCTCAATGACTTCACTTTAAAATTACCAAGCACTTACCACTTAGCCGCCCCTTTGAGGGGAAAACTGGCTGTTCATTCAAGCAACTGGTAACTTATAACCCAGGACAAATGGGTTTTAATTATAGTGTCTCCAACAGCAAACACAGTCCCCGGACTCGAACAGTAGAATACACCAACACAGGATTTAAATATAGTGTCCCAGGGATACAGATTTCATTTCCACATGCTGCCAACTCCAAACAGGTGGCCAGACCTGCCCCCAAATCAGTGGGGAGAGGCTCAGAAACAAGTTCTTTCCCTCCTAAACATGGAGGCTATTCAACTAGTACCAGAAGAGGAAAAGGGACAAATTTCTATTCCAGACTTTTCCTGGTACCCAGAAAAGACATATCATGGCATCCAATTCTGGACCTGTCTACTCTAAACACCTTTCTGGACATTCCAAAATTCAAGATGCAAACTCTTCACCAGTTACTTCCTATGCTAGGCAAGGATGCCTGGTTGGCAACTCTAGATTTAAAAGAGGCTTACCTGCATATCCCAATCAGGGAATCTTGCAGAAGATACCTACTCTTCAAAGCAGGTTGCATGCATGATCAGTTCTCTGCACTGCCCTTTGGCTTGTCTACTGTGCCAAGGGTATTCACAAAGTGCCTGGCTCCAGTAATTGCTTTTTGCAGGCAAAGAAATATTCAAATATATCCATATCTGGACGATTGTTTAATTCAGGCAGAAAACCAGGCCATTCTTCGAAAACATTTGGCATTTGTAAAAAGAGTTCTAACCTGTCTAGGGTACACCATAAACGAAAAGAAATCTCAACTGGTACCCACTCAAAAATCACATTCCTGGATGCAAGCTTGAATACAACTGCCCAGAAAGCTTTCCTTATGCCAGAAAAGCAAATTCATTTGGTGACCTACTTCAAGCAGGTGGCCACAAAAACCCTGCTATCTGCAAGGCAAATATTGCAAGCCTTGGGGTTCATGGCCTTCTGCATTCTTCTAATTCCATATGCGAGACTGCATATGAGGAAACTTCAGTGGTACTTAAAAAGCTTATGGAGTCAGTATTGTCACAGCCTGGAAACAATGATTCCTATCACACCTTGCCTGCACCTAGAGTTCCTATCGTGGGCAGAGGCCTGCCACCAAAACAAGGGACTGCCACTCATACCATCCCCTGCCATCCAAACCCTAACTACAGATGCATCAGACTATGCATGGGGGGGCTCATCTGGCAGGGAAGTGCATTCAGGGCAAATGGAGCCCAAATCAAATGCACCTTCATATCAATCAAAAAGAAATGCTAGCTGTACAGAATGAACTGACAGCCTTCAAGGACTACCTTCATCCAGGACAATTACTGATAAAGACGGACAACACCACAGTTATGTGGTACATAAACAAGCAGGGGGGTATACATTCCTACCCCCAGACTAGCCATGGCATTGTGGAACACGGCCTTGATCTACCAAGTACAACTACAAGCTCAATTCCTGCCAGGAAAGCTGAATGTTCTGGCAGACGAACTAAGCAGAAATCTCATGGACCCACATGAATGAAAACTGGAACCATGAATTTTCAACATGTTGACACGCAAATGGGGGAGCCCAGACATAGATCTTTTTTCCTCACCCCAGAACTACCAGTTGGACAAATTTTGCACAAGAAATCACAAAAAAGCCTGGAAAGTGGATGCACTACCTTCAGCTGGAAAAACCTATCAGTCTATGCCTTTCCCCCTCTGCCTCTGTTCTCTGCTCTCCAAAGTTCTACTAAAAGTCAAACAGGACAAACCAAAAATGATTTGTTTGCTCCAGAATGGCCTTGCCAACACTGGTACCCACTCCTGTGCAGTATGCCACACATTTCACCATGGCACCTGCCTCAGACATCTTCCTTACTGTTTCAGCAGGAGAACCAAATTCTGCACCCTCAGCTCCAAACATTGAATCTTGCAGCTTGGCTAATCACTTAAATTCCCCCTTAGCATCCCTCAGCAAACCTGTAATGGATAGCATTTTATAGGTGAGAAGACCTAGTACTAGAAAATCTTATGCTGACAAATGGAAAAGATTCTGTGCCTGGAATCAATCTCAAGGGATGAGCACAACAGTGCCCAATTTACCTCAGATTTTACAATACTTAACTGAGATGCTTCACAAGGGCCTGTCTTTTTCTTCCATAAAAATCCATGCCTCAGCCATTTCAGCTCACTACAACACAGAACCCCCCTCTTCTCTTATCCTCTTCTAAAGCAGTATCTCAGAGGGGCCAAAAACTTGAGACCACCCAGGAGAGCTCCAAACCCTGCCTGGGACCTTAACTTTGTATTGGAGAAACTCACTCTATCTCATTTCGAGCCAGCTGCTACTGCAGACTTAAAATTTCATTCCGGGAAAACAGCCTTCCTTTTAGTAATCACTTCAGCTAGAAGGATATCTGAATTACAGGCCCTTATGGCAGTGGAGCCTTTCATCTTCTTTCATGTGGACAGTGTGTCTCTCAGGACCAATCCATCATTCATGCCCAAGGTGGTATCCAGTGTGGCTCTTAATCAGTCCATTCATTTGCCAACTTTCTTTCCCAATCCACAGAACAAGGGGGAGCAGATTCTACATTCATTGGATGTACACAGACAACTTAGATTCTACTTGGACAGGAGTAAATCGCGAAGAAAATCTGAACAACTGCTGGTAGCATTCGCCGCAGGAGCAGAGGGGAAGGCAATTTCAAAGCAAACCATTTCTAAATGGATAAGCCATTGTATTAATTTCTGTTATAAGCACCATGGAAAACCTATCCCCCAGGGGATCAGATCTCATTCCACCAGTGCTGCATCTACTTCAACAGCCTTTCTCAGAGGTGTTTCTACCAGGGATATTCTAGAAGCTGCTACCTGGAGTTCAGTTCATGCTTTCACCAAGCATTATCACTTACCAATTTTCTTTAAATCCAGAGCTGGCTTTGCCACTGCTGTTTTGCAGGGCCTTATAGCTGGTCCTAATGCTGTATAAATCTATCCTCCCAACCATAGCTTTGGGAATCTACCCAAATGTAATGACTGCAACAGTGAAACACGATGAACATATTACAGTTGTGTACACTTACCATAAATGTAGATGTTTGAGTGTATTCACTGTTGCAGTCCTGGTTACCCTCCCTCCATTCCCGTTTTTCTCTTACTATACCTGTACTTTCTTTTACTATGCTTAAAAGCCTTTTTGGTGTATTTGCTTTTGTTTGGAGGTATATTTTTGTGTTTTAAATTATATATATATATATACATATATATATATATATATATATATATATATATATATATATATATATATATATTGCTCCCCATTTGGGGGACACCTGACATCTGGGGCAAGAAAAACTGAGGTAATGGCTTTGGCTGCATGTTTTATACCCCTGACAACCTGACGTCATGGAAGAAGGGACAGCAACCGATGCAGGACCCAAGACTCTGTTAATCAGGCCGACATAGGCCAACCTGCCAGCAGATTACCCAAATGTAATGACTGCAACAGTAAATACAATCGAACATCTACATTTATGGTAAGTGTACACAAGTGTACTTTTATAGTGACTCCCAGCTGTGTTGTCACTAATTGGTGTTGCAGTGTTTAGTTTATGCTGAGTGTTGCATCTGTTAAGGCCATTGAGGGTTGGGCCAGGATATTTTTATTGCCTCAGCTTATGATAATCTAGCATGGGTATGTATGCGGATGGGGTAGAAAATTTTGACCTCAAATATGACTAGATACTTGCATTTGTCTATTTTATAAATAGACAGTGGCAAGAAAAATAACTGTCTGTGAGAATCACGCAATTCTTATACAGAGTATACCAATTATACCAACTGATAAGAGACTAGCTGCAGAAAATAGAGTCTATATTACACTATCAAAAAGCCGTAATATCAAACGGCTTTTCATCGAACCGTAAAAGTCGAAAGCTGAAAATAGCGAAAATGCAAATGAGCGAATTCCTTCCTTGGGAAAGAAACCACTTGGCCATCCTTGTGAGTTTACCCTTTTCCCCACTGAAGTGTGATCTCAGAGTTGGTATATTTAGTTAGGGGGATGTGGGGGGCAAAACCCCCCACTTTGTCATGTTTACATTAGTGTGGAGATGGTGGTAGGGCTAGAGATTGCTTTCCCAGAGAAATAATTTGCTCATTTGCGTTTTCGCTATTTTCAGCTTTCAACTTTTACGGTTTGATCAAATGCCGTTTGATATTACGGCTTTTTGATAAGGTAATATAGACCTGAAAATAGACTAGTTTGCAGACCTTCCATTTTGACCAAGAGTGTGAGGTGTGTCAAAAAAGAATAAGGGAATCATAGGATCATCGGAAATACTAGGCAACTGAGTCATGCAACCATGTATGCCTTCACAGTACCTTCTCAGAAAGAAACTCAGACCAGTAAAGCCAGGGGGGAATTTGTGAATACCTATCCAGTCATCCTGTTCAAATCTGAAGGAAGATAATTTATCATACTGCTTAACTTGCAGTGGGAGTCTATTCCAGAGGTGGCAGAGGTGCTATGCAATGAACCTGCCACTTAGTCTTGTTCTATTTGTCTTCTGGTGAAGATTTAGATCCCTTGTTCTGATATTTATAGTATTATTTGATTTGTAGAGATACAAAAGCTCCTGGACTACTGAATCCCTAATGGTTCAGAAGACAAGGCAGAGATCATCACTCAAGAGTCCAAGATACTGAATAAAACTGTGTTTTGCTTCCTGGGTTAAATAAAGTATTTGTTCTGGAAAAATAGACATAGGTGAGTTAGAATTTGAGCTCTAGATTTGGCAGCTGAAAGAAAATGTAATACTATCTAGCACTTTGGCATAACTTGCCTTATTTTTTTAATACTCTATAGTCTAGCATATATATAAAGTTATGAAAATAAAATTATACATATATTTGGTGTGGGTGAATAAGAGAAGATAATAGCATTTGGCTCCTTGTTTAAAGAAATTATTTGTGATAATATAATAAATAAAGATAAAAAAAACTTGGTTCAAGCACCAAAAACAGGTAGGCAGTAAATAATGTGGTTTACACTGGTTATGTGATTGGTTTAAGACATGTAGAGATGTAATGCTGCTTAATTCTGTGATTTATACACCTTTAACTGAAAGGTGGAGTTAAATAAGGTTCTAAGAGACAATCTGAAACTGAAAGTATCTGCATCTCTGAAATACAGCTTTGCAGAGTGCCACCACCCATTGTTAAGCTGAGGAGCAAAAGTGAAAGAACCAATAAGAAAGTAATTATAACTCCCGCCAATAATGTCCACCACTCAGAAACAAACTATTCCTAGCCACCAAATAATCACTACTGCTCTCAGCATGCTCACACCCTAACTAGAAAACAACTGAAAATGTATTTGAATGTGAGATCAAATGTAAAAGTGGGAAAAGGAGTAGAAAGTCACACGGAAAATGGTTTTGCAAAATGGAGAACAGTAATTGTAACAAAATGATGTATCTGTTACTCATACAGTCAATCAACTGTAAAATGAACAATATAAGTGATTGTATCTGAATCTGTAATTTAATGTAAAAAAGTGGTTAATTAAAGTGGGTGCAATCTGAAGCACTAAGAGATAAGTGACTGTTTAAGTAGGATGCAGAAAAATGTGAGAACACTTTATCATGGTCAAGGTAATTCATTGAGGGCATACCCTTGATGTTTTTAGTGAGGAAATACTGTGGTCACTCGAGCTGTGTTATATGTCTAGCCAAACACATACCAAAGGGGGCATTGTATTCTAATATTATTCTGATAAAGAAGGAGTAAAGGGGGATTATAACTTCCTTGCATCTTGAAGAATTGACCCTGAGGATTATTCTGGCTATATGAAAGGATTTCCTAACAACAGTGGTCACATGATGATCAAAGGGTAGTTCATTGTCAATGAAGATTCCCAAGATCCTAATGACCAAGTCAATTTTTAGGGGGGGTGCCACCTATGTGATAGAAGCAGGAGTGCCCAAGTTTACCAAATGACATTATGCTGAATTTTTCTGGTATTTAGTTTGAGGCCATTGTCCAAGTACCTCTTGTTTACATGAGTTGTGCTTACCTGGAGAATATGTAGGTCAACAGGCATATTTATAACATGAAGTCTTTGGCAAACATTCTAAACCACAGGTCTTTGGTGTCTGCTCTCATGTTAGAGATGTAGATACTAAAGAGGAGTGGCCTCAAGATATGTCTCTAAGGGACACTGCTGGTAACCACTCATTTAGTTGGGAGTGGTTCTATAGGTGTCAGTTTGCTCTCCAGCTGGTAACATGGGGGGGGGGTGCATTTAATTAGCTTATCCTATCAATGATGCCTGAGTGTGAAACATTATTGAAGGCATTGGCCAACCAGGTATGCTACATGAAGTGATTTACCTGAGTCTATAGCCTTAGTGACCTGTTCAAGAGGGCCACCAGGTTCAAGAGATAAGATCTATATTTTAGCAAGCCAAAATTGTCCTTGTCCCAAGGTTTGCAGACTGCCTATGTCCTTGTTAATGAGGGCAATAAAGGTGCACTCCATTGCCTTACCAATAAGGTAGGTAAGGCTGATAAGTCTATAATTGCCCAGGTCAGTCATGCGGCCCACCTTTTTGGAGTGGGGTGGGTGGCAGCACCAGTTCTCCATACTTCTGGCACAAATCCAATGGAGAGGTTTAACTTTAACAAACATAAGGAGTCAGCCAGGTAGTGTTTGACACTAGCAAAAAGGCAACCTGTCAGATTGTTAGGCCCATGTTGCTAATGTTATTAGACTTGGAGAAACCACTTAGGATTTGCTCAGAGGTGATTTTTGGGGGCATGGCACAGGTGGACTAGTATGTTGTGAGTAATTTAATGAAAATAGTGGGGGTAAAGTTTGAGTTGAATTGGTCTGCTAAAATGCTTGAAGTGTCCTCGGGGAATGTGTGGTGTCAGTTTTGTATCTGTTAAGAGTGTTGCTAGTTATTATTTTTTAGGTTCTTGACATAGCTGAAGAAGACTTTGTGATTATTTGTAGCATGGGTGTTGATTCACAATTCACAATTCTTTGTTGATCATTTTGAGCTTTTCTTTAGCTGGTGGAGTGTTATATTTATTTTTGAGGGCTAGGAGTTTCTTATTATTATTATACAGCTTGTTGATACTGGTGTTCCTCCAAATGGGTCTGTTCTTGAATTTGGCACTGTATTTGTCTTATGGAGATTGAGGCCTCAATGCTAGCTTGGAAGTAGGCACAGAATTTATCTGTGAAAATTGAAACATGTGAAGCAGGGTCTTCTAGGAGAGGAGGGTGTTTGAATTTCAGCAGGTCATCAGTTAGCTAGAGTAGGTATGACTTAGAGCAGTGTTTGAAAAAGTAGGGATTATTAGGTGACTTAAGTCTCACACCTACAGTAAATGTTACTGCATGACCGGCAGATTTAACCAGTGGTGGTGACTGTGGCTCTGAGTATATAGGATTTATATTTGAGAGTTCCAAGTTTAATATTTGGAGTACCTCATTGGGATATGGACTAGTTTATCTGGGTTTACAATAATGAAATCCAGCAATCTCGGAGCATACTTATTGGTAGTGGTGTAGGTTCTCCAGTTAATGGAGATATAGTTGAAGTCATCCAAAAGGACAGTTTTTAGTTCTATAATGAGGGATGGCAGCTTCCTAAGACATGCCTCAAGGACCAATGGTGTTATAGTTGGTACTGCTTTTCTTTTTATCATAAGTAGACTGTTGAGGGGTTCTAGGTCATTGTCCTGCATTATGAGTCTGGAATTGAAGTGTTTTTTTAGGGAAACAGATATTTCCCCACCAGCTACAACTTCCAATTTATTGATGGGTTTGAAAGGGTGGTAGGAAACCCTGCCCTGTAGGCATGCTTCATTGTTCTATAGCAATAATTTCAATGATTAGGGATGCCGTAAATGCATCTTTTTGTGTCAGCTTCTAGCATTGAGCAGTGCTACTTGTATAAAATTTTGATTGTGGTTGGTTATATAGGTAATTTGAGGGTTTTCAGAGGAATGAAAAAGGGACAGAAAGATTCCTGACTCATTTGGGATGACAATGTTGTTAAAAAATATGTAGAGGGCAGATTTGTTTTAATATGGAAGGAATTTTGCCACTGGAGATGAAGGAAATATTTCTGGTTGGTTATTTACTTTTTTTTGTAAAACCAAAAAGCATATACAACATATTTAATATTTTATCAAGTTATAGAATTAAATGTAGATATTTTTTAGTAGAAACTGATTACAACTATGTTGATTTTTTTCAAGAGTTTTATTCGGAGCCACAGTCGAAGACATTACGCTATATTTAATATTCAAATGTTACTTTGGTTAAGTGACACTAATATCATGTGTGTGTGTGTGTGTGTGTGTGTGTGTGTGTGTGTGTGTGTGTGTGTGTGTGTGTGTGTGTGTGTGTGTTTGTCCTGTTGGATAGGCATCCTTTTATGCTGTTCAGTATGTATAGAAGATTTTAATGCATTTTCCATTGTTTATCGACTCCCACTTAAAGTACAAAAATATATGATCCATGTTAAAATGTTCCACATCATCGTGAATGCAATATGTCCTAGGCTGGATTCCTATCATATGACAGAAACCTCATTTGACTGAAACGCATTTGACTGAAACCATAAGACTGAAATTTCAAAAGACTGAAAAGTCACTTGACTGAAACCCATAAGACTGAAACCCATAATCCTGAATTTCAACATACTAAATTGTAAACTGGACCATATAAAACGAGACTAGGTGAGGAGTGGAAGAGATTCTGTGCCTGGAACCAGGCTCAAAGCTTTGACCCTCTTGTCCCAAATATTCCTCAGATATTACAATACTTAACTGAGATGCTGGACAAAGGACTATCTTTTTCATCCATTAATATTCACGCCTCTGCCATCCCGGATCATTACAACACAGATCCTCCTATTTTTTCTCATCCATTGCTAAAATAGTACCTCAGAGAGGCTAAAAACATAAGACCGCCCCGGGGAGCACCAACACCAACTTGGGACCTCATTTTGCCTTGGAAAAACTAAGTTTACCTCCTTTTGAGCCAGCCAATTCAGCAGAATTAACATATGTATCATGGAAAACTGCTCTGCTTCTGGCAATAACCTCAACACGAAGAGTGTCAGAGTTAGAGGCACTAATGGCAGTGGAGCATTTCATCATTTTTCACCAAGACAGGTTTTCTTTAAGAACAAACCCTCCATTTATGCCTAAGGTGGTATCCAGTGTGGCTCTTAACCAAACTATTCACTTGCCAACTTTTTATCCAAATCCCCAGAATAAAGGGGAGAGACTTCTGCATTCCCTGGACATACACAGACAATTATGTTTCTACTTGGACAAAACAAAAGCTTTCAGAAAAACTGAGCAATTGTTTGTAGCATATGCTGCAGGATCACAGGGAAAGGCTATTTCAAAGCAGACCATTTCAAAGTGGATAGGACACTGTATCCGGTTCTGCTACACACAGCATGGGAAGCCTGTACCTAGTAACATTAGGCCACATTCCACCAGGGCAACAGCCACTTTAACTGCCTACCTTAGAGGAGTACCTACCAAAGATATCTTGGAAGCTGCAACTTGGAGTTCAGTGCACACCTTTACCAAGCATTATCACTTGCCTCTTTATTCTAGATCCAGAGCTGGCTTTGCCACTGCAGTGCTGTAGGGCCTCATAGCCACCCCAAGTCCTCTATAGAACCAGCCACCCTAACTCAGCTTTGGGATTCAACCCAAGTGTAATGACTGCAGCAGTGAAACACGATGAACATAGTACAGTTTTGTACCAACCATAAATGTAGATGTTCGAGTGTCTTCACTGCTGCAGTCCAGGTTACCCACCCGCCAACCCCTCTTTCTTAGCTGGGAATTATCTATACCTTTCAACCCTATACTACCTATGTGGTGTATTTGCTGGTAACTGAAGGTTTTGTTTTTACCTTTATTGTATGTTTTATTAACAATATGTATTTGGGGGCACCTGACATCTGGGGCAAGAAAAACTGAAGAAAATGGCGTCGGCTGCATCTTATATACCCCTGGCGCACTGACGTCAGGGAAGAAGCAACAGCAACTGATGCCAGACCAAGACTTTAGAACTCTGGCCGACTGCAGGACCGCCTGACAGCAGGATAACCCAAGTGTAATGACTGCAGCAGTGAAGACACTCGAACATCTACATTTATGGTAGGTACAAAACCGTACTTTTCAGTCTTATGGGTTTCAGTCAAGTGACTTTTCAGTCTTTTGAAATTTTTTTAAATTTCAGTCTTATGGTCTCAGTCAAATGAATTTTAGTAAAATGAGGCTTCTATCATATGATAGGGATCCCCTAGGCTACTCCCACATGTAGAACAAAGCTTCTCTTCTGGACAGTCACTTGAATATGCTCTATGCATTTTTGTGTTTCTTTTAATAATACTTGGAAATTAAATCCCCTCATACTGAACTCCAGTTTGACTCACATTTTTTAAATCATCAGACAGGCAGTATTTTTTACAGCTCTACCATTAGGTGCCATAACTACATTTATGTTATACATTCTCTATTACCTTTTCCACTCCCACATAAATTTTCCATTGAACGTTCATTTTATTGCGCAGCCCACGTACAAAAAGTGATTTGATTTTTCAGACTGTAATCAAAGCGCATATGTTTCCAAATTAAAGTGCACCGATAATCTCATTTACATTGGATTTCATTACTTCTTCTCACACATTAAGGCAGTCTGCTTCAATGAGTATTTTTGGGTGTGTGCGTGTGCATATGCATGCGTGTGTGTGCGTGCATGTGCATGTGCGTGCGCACATGTGTGTGTGTGTGTGTGTGTGTGTGTGTGTGTGTGTGTGTGTGTGTGTGTGTGTGTGTGTGTGTGTGTGCATGCATATGTGTGACTGTGTCCTGTTTCAGTTAGCAAAATCGCAGGTGTGTTCATTGTTCCATATCCAAGCCTATTCTATGTACTGTAACAATGCTAGCAAATGTACACTATGTTATAATACTCAATTATTTCTCTTAAGCACTTCACTAGTTTATCATACTTACTGATTTGCTCCACCATAGCTACTGTTTATTTTATACATGTATGATGAAGGATATTCAAATTTTACATCTTCGCAATTGATACCCACAAGAAGCCTATCACTGTTAATCAGCTGGAGTTCCAGTATTTTTAACAGAGTTATAAGCCACACATTTGGCTGGCTATCTTCAGGAAACAATTTAATTTTCAGGTTCTGTTGTAGAACCACTCTCAAATGGTCCTTCTAGTTTTGTAAGCACTAGTTCATTCTTCCAAACATGTTACTACCCTTACATGATACCTAAAAGAACAATGCAAGAATTTCTCTGGAGTTCTCAGCAAATCATTCCAACTCAGTATGCACAGCATCATAGGCCCCCATTGAAAACAGATCACAGCATGTTTGTGCTTAGTGGGATTAGCCTGCAAAAAAATAGTTTAAAGTTACAGTTACATATTGTTTG
Source organism: Protopterus annectens (assembly GCF_019279795.1). Classification (NCBI taxonomy): domain Eukaryota; kingdom Metazoa; phylum Chordata; order Ceratodontiformes; family Protopteridae; genus Protopterus; species Protopterus annectens. The sequence goes on along the minus strand of NC_056744.1, from coordinate 266,235,333 downwards.
TATATGTGTGTATAAATATATATATATATATATTTTTTTTTTTTGGAAAATTTGTAAACCTTGTGCCTAATATTGGTGATGCAAGGGGGTTGCCTCTGCAAAAACAGTTTTGTTGTATTTGTGTCCACTTTTTTGACTTTAGAAGCCTGTCCAACTCGTCATTTATTTCTGCTTGTACTGGAGAGTAAATGAATACTTCAAGATCTTATTGGGAAGCCCCACCAACCCTGTTATACTGATTAAATTTCAGTTATGCTCCCATGTATATCATCACACCCACTAGTTATACACTGCAATACATACACTCAGTTTGAACCACTTTTGCCTTTTACTTTTAAAATGCATGACCAAATTCCTCATACTGTTCTACAAAGAGAATAGAAAAGGTCTAGATAACAACAAATTAATTATCTTCAAAAAAGTATATATAAGCAAATGAATAGACAAAAATAAAGTTAGGGGGTCTAAAGTCCAAGAATGTGACATGAAAAGAATAACTCAAACAGGACACGATGAGTGGGGTATAGATTTGTGATGTGATCATGCCTTTGTTTCTAAACAATGGAGGTTTCTTATGGTATTCAAGCAATGATTTTAAATCGTGCCCACGTCGATAGGTGAATTTAGGGTGGTCCCCAAAGAGACCTTTAAGACTATTGTCTTCAGTAATAAGGGCCCAGTTTTTATTTAAAATTTCTCTAATAAGGGCATGGTCAAGATTGTATGTGCACAAGAAACTAATGGTGAAATTTTGAGTACTACTAAACAACAATTTTAAACAACATCAATGAATTTGACCAAAAACTATTTCGTTGTAGGAAACTACAATTAGAAATAACATATTTGGAGGAATGCCTACCTGGTGATTTTTCTCTTTTTAGTTTGGGCCATGCTTGAATACCATAAGAAACCTCCATTGTTTAGAAACAAAGGCATGATCAAATGTGGATCTTGCCAACAATGTAGGCATTTAAATACTGCATACCAATTTATAATAAATGGGAAAGCTTACAAAGTACAAAGTAGATATACTTGTGATACCAGGGGAATTGTTTATGTTGCTATCTGACAAAACTGTACTGCTTTTTACATAGGGAAGACAGAAAGGAAACTTAAACAGCGTATATACGAGCACCAATATGCTATTTTCAAAGGAGACATGACAAATGCTTTGGCTAAGCATATACGTCTGTTTCCTAACCATGACTTTAAATTCACTGTACTTAAACAAGTGGTACAAGATGAGAGAGGGGGGCCATGGCAGATTAAACTAGAAATAGAGGAACTGTTATGGCAAATTAGGAGTGCTGCCCATGTTCCGCCAGGGCTTAATGGAAGCATTTCTATCAAATGCTTTCTTAAACTCCTAGCATTAAAGCGTTAATTTTTTAGCTCTAATGTTTTTTATTAATTCCCTAGCTTCAATGTTTTTCATCATTCTTCAGCTTTTATATTTAACACTTAGTTAAGAGGACATTTTAGCCTCCTAATGTGATTTAAGTATTTTTCACTGCAGACTTTTTAAGTTGTATTTGTGTTTTTTATAAAGAACTTCATATAATTAACCGTTATATAAAGAAGACAAATGGAAGTAATTTCGATCTATTTATAACATAGTATTTTGTGATCTGAAGTTGGTCATCATTTTAAAAATATTAATTTTTATGTCGTGTGATTGCATTAATTGCTTAATTGGTACGTAGTTTTATTATAAAACTACTAAAAATGCATTTGACTTGTATCTGATGAAGGAAGAGCACTGACTATTCCGAAAGCGCTAATTTTATTAAACTTTGTTATATCGTTTCCGTTTGAATTCGCCTTCTTTTTTTTTGTCTTTTATAGGCCTTATATAAATACATAGGTTTGTATGATTAAGAATTTTGAACAAAGCAAGACCCAGGGAGAGATACTTCTGTAATACAAAATTCTTAGCATCAAATAAGGTTACATAGCACTTTTCTGGGTGCAGAGGATACCTTTGAGTAGCGGTAACAACTCAAACATTCCTTGCTAGACATCAGATTGTATAAGTACAATAACCATGTAACTGTATGGACAGTGTCAATGACACAATGGATAGTGTACTTGTATTTAGTGAAAAAGGCTTTGGGTTTTATTCTCACAACAGGTAGATCAATTGCTGACACTGCAGTGCAGAACAAGGTGAGACTGGCACTCCTGAGTGCGCCATCTGTTGTATAAGATGTTAAACCGAGGATCCATCTGCTTCAGCTGGTGGTAAGTCAGACAGATGTAGAAGATCCCATATAACATATTGAAAAGAGTAGGGGTCCTTAATTTATATACAAAAATAACTCTTGTTTACAAAATATTTAAATGTTTACAAATATTTACATATGTACAGATATATAAATATACAAATCTCTTTACATATAGTCATAATTTTTTATACAATCATGCTAAATTTTCATCCCTATTAGTCTCCCACTCTTTTTTCCATAACCACCATAACCACCATCTGATTTTACTTATTGTTGGTAAAATCCATTTACCATTAAAGATAATTTCATTTATTCTTTCATTCCATATAACCCATATAACATGAAATGACTTTTTTATCTATTCTTTTAACATAGTCTTTACTTCTTATAATATCCATATTTAATCATATCCATGTTTATTTTATCTACTTCATTTATGCCTACCTGATAATATTGAAATCCAACATCATCGAAGACGGATTCATTGAGATGACATCCATGAAAACCCACTTCACTGACAGACTGGATGAATGAAATCCTTCCCAGGGTAAGTAACCTGTTGGCCGTTAAGGGGAACTTTGCCCTTTCCCAAACTATAGTATGATCTCGGAGTTGGTATATTTAATTGTGGGTGGTGTGGATGGGTTTTGAGTGTTCCGGTGTTTGTTTTGGATGACTTAGACCTTACCCTGGGAAGGATTTCATTCATCCAGTTTGTTAATGAAGTGGGTTTTCATGGATGTCATTTCAATGAATCCATCTTTAATGATGCTGGATTTCAATATTACCAGGTAGACCCCTTCATTTATATCTTCAGAAAAATCTCTAAATAGTTTTCCCTTTAACTTTTTTACTCTTTTGCATTACAAAATCACATGTTCTGTAGTTTTCTCTTCTTGACAATGTAAACATATTCTATCACTTTCTTTTTATATGGCATATTTCCTGTTACTGACAATGTATCTATTACTAGTCTCCACAAAAAATCTTGACATTTTATTTTCTGATTACTCCATTCGCTTTTTATTGTTTTAACTTTAACTTTTTCAACTGTTAGCTTTCCCCGTGGTTTTACATAGTAATATTTTATTGTTGCATTCTTATACATACTTTTCTTTTTCTATATCATCAAATTTTATTTTTCACAAAAATATTTTTTTGGTAACATTTTATTTCTTCATTTATACACTCTTATTCTCTTTTACTCTTTTTACCATACCCCAACATTTATTATACTTATATTTATACAGTTTTGCTACTAATCTGTCATATTTTTAATTTATCTACGTTAACACTTTGTAAAAATTTAATGAAGCAGCATTTACCACTGAGTTCATTAACCCTAAACCTCCTTCTTTTTTATTTACATACAAAACTTCTCTTTTTACTGCGTGTAATATAGAACCCCATATAAATTAAATACATCTGCAATAATTCCTTTTCAAATACTGTTGGCAACATAAATACACTTGCTAAATGTGCTATTTTCCCATCAGTACTGAATTAATCAAATAAACCTTTTTTGAATGATAATTTATATGTTTCCACAAAACACATTTCCTTTATTTCTTCTGTTGTTTTTCCCATTGAATTCTACTTACATCTTTATTCCCAAATCTTGACTACATCACCTAAACCTTTATTTTTCTCTTTACTTAAAGCAATACCTATCATCTTTAAACACTCATCTGTGCAAATTATTACTTCTTTTATCCAATTTTTTTTTTGCAATTATTATAATGTCATCTGCATATGTTAACAGAACTAGAATTCTTATCCCTTCAGGTGTTATATATCCCACCTCCTTCATTTTGTAATTTATTTCACATACTATCACATTCATAACTAGTGCAAAGAGTATACAACTCATTGGACATCCCTGTCTTACACCATTCTTCATATATACCTCTTGGCTTAACTTCCCATTTACAAGTATTTTACTTTATTATTACTTTATGCTGACATACATAATTTCCTAACGTTTTCATTTATATTATATTCTTTCATTATTACCCATAAGATTTCATGTCCAGTAGTGTCAAATGCCTTATTAAGGTCTTCTATCATGATTTTTGCTTCTTCTTTTCTGTTCATAATATCATCCATAATTTCACTATCATTAATTATTCTTGCCAACCCTTCCCCTTTATACTATGCATGCTATCTCCCATAATGTTTCCCATTTTAGTTTGAAATCTCTTTTGTATTATTTGCATAAATATTTTGTAATGATTATTATTCAATACTATTGGTCTCCATTTTTTATTCTCTTCTATCCTCCTTTTTCCATATGAATTTAAGCATTCAACTAAATAATTTTTATACATAAAACCTTCATTTAACCCTTCATTTAAAGTCTTTAAAAAATATTTTTTTGCCAATCCCTCAAATTGTTATACATTTCATATGTTAACTTTTAAAAGTGTGTTATGCACTTGTGTGAATCTGCTTTGTTTGAAAGGAGGTTTTCAAAGTGGCAAAACCTTGAAAAGAAATAGTCCAAATGTGCAATGGGCGAATGCACATTGGCATTTGCTCATTGCAGACTTGACATTGTGGGTTCGGATTGCACTATAGCAGGGATCAGGAAATAATCCCTTTCCCCACTGTAGTGCGATCTCAGAGTTAGTATATTAAAGTGGGGGGTGTGGGGGGCACAGCCCCCCCCCTCGCATTACAACGGGAGTTCAACATTTCAGTTAAAAAATCAGTGAATCAGCTGTTCGATTTGCTGATTTTTTGAATTTCAGCAAATGTGGAAGTTTGAAGTTCACACATTTGGTTAATCCAAATGTGCGATCGATATTCAGTTATGACAATATGAATGTATGCCCATTTCATAACCTACTTGATCTGGGCATGCAGCAAAATCTATATTTACCTGTCCTAATACTTTATCTAGCTCATTTAAATGTTTTTTTTACTACCTTTTTTCTTTAAACATTTCTGGTACATTTGTTTATATAACAATTCTTGTAATTTTTCTTGATTTCTTTCATATAATTATTTTTCTTTGTCAAAGTACTTTTTATAATTAGTTCTAAACCTTCCAATGCATCATTGTATGTTCTTTTATATTTTTCTTTCTCTACTTTTTTCACATCATATCGCCACTGTAAAAAACATTTTTAATATTTTTCCTTAAATGTTACCCACCATTCAGACGAATGTTTACAAAATGCTCTCATAGTGATATGATCTTTCTGTAACTGTATTACTAATCTCTTCCCTTCTTTATTACATACTTTTTCATTTATCTTTCGTATTCCTTTGCCTATTTTTATATATTTATTGTTTTCTTTTATCTGTAGCCATATTGCAAGATGATCTAAAAATCCTGTTTCAACTACATTGCTGTCTCCTATAACTAAACTTTCTGAAACTATAAAATAATCTATTTCAGTTTTATATATATGGCATTTGTAAGTCCATTAATTTTTATCCCAAAGTTTTATCTTACCACATCTTATAACTTCTAACATTTTTATATAATTTCCTTTCTTTTCAGGCTAGCCTCTTAAATCACAATTAAAGTCTCCTTTTATTATAATATTCATATTTATCACTACACAGTCTAAAAATTGATGAAATAAACATTATCTTTCTTTACATTTAGTATAAGCATACACTGTTATAATTCTGTAGACTTATTCTTCCATTTTAAATCTACAATTGTTAATCTCCCCATTTTTACTAAAGTTATATCTAATAGCTTTACTGTATTTCTACATAATACAGGTATTCCAGAACATCTAACATTTCTCAAATTCCAGATTATCTTTCCTACTCATAGTTTCTCTGTTTGTACTCTTTCTTCATTTGTTAAATATCTTGTGTCTTTTAGCATCTTTGCATCTATATCACATGTATTACACTACTCCAAAACTCCTATTCTTCTTCTTATATTCTTAATGCTATTTACCTTTACAGAAAGCACTCTAAAATTTTTATTTTCCTTTTTCCTTACATTCATGGTTTCATAAATTCATAGTTAACTACTGGGTTATCTTTCTTAATAGGCCATTCTAAACCTAACCAGTTTTCCTTCCCAAATGTGAGAATCAAATTCTGCACCTTGTGTCTGTGAGTCAAAAACATTAACCGTTATACTAACCCTCATCTTTAACATCCTCCTTTTGTATTTGAGTGTTTACCAATAAAGTAATGTTTTGGTCAGGCATACTAAAATGTTTTTGTGAAATAACAAATTTAAACTAATAAACATATTCTTTTTCATCAAGTGCCTTTCTTTTTTCTTTTGTACTTATCCTGTTAAATTTTCTTTTTCTATCTTTTAGCCTTTTACCAGTAGAATCATTTTCCCCTTTTACTTCTTCCCACTTTATGTGTTCTTCATCACTTATTTCAGAGCCTTCTTCTACACTTTCTTCATTATTTTGTCTCATCCAATTTTTCTTCTATTTCTAAACTTTTTATTTTTTTCTCTTTGTTAATTTTCTTTTTTTTTACTGTTTTTTTTAATTTTTACAATCCACCCATAAATCTCCAAGTTTGTTACACTTATAACATTTCACTTCACATTTTTTTGCATCATTTTCCATTTCCCCACAAATATAACATTTTCCTTTGTCAAAGTTACTTATCAAAGGTTCTTCATTTCCACACACAAAAAATATGCTTGGCACTGTTCCCAGTATTTTACAACACCCCTATTCCCGTCCACATTTACCATGCTTGGGATATGTATATTTTTTCTCTTTCTATTTTTAACACAATATTACCATCCCAGCCACCAGTCCATAAACCACTTTTGTCATAAACTTTTGCAATGTCCAGTACTTATTTATTTAAAGCTTCCCAATATACTTTCAAAGTCTCTCTTTCTACCTCTGTTCGGAATTATACATTAATCTTCTTTTTTATTTCCCTGTTAAATGCTTTTATCGCATAAAGATTCCATGGGTAACAGTCTTTCTTTTTTTCATATTCTCCAAGAAACTTTTCCATTGACAAACAGTCTCACATATGATGTCATAAAATGTCTCTTTGTTAATAAGAATAAATTATTTTATTTCATGTGCTTTTACACCCAAATGAGCTATTAAATTGTCCACACATTTCTTACCTGTCCATCTCTTTGTTTTCATTACTTTGAATCCTTACCACATACTTCCATTTTTCATTTTCTTTTGCCTTCTTTTCTGCTACTCCACTTTTGTCTTATTTTACTTTCTTTACATATTTTTTCTTTTCCATCTCATGACTGTTCTTTAGGATTGTCTCTACATCCTCCTTTTGTATTTTCTACATAATGTCCCCACACTCTGCACTACCATTTATTTAAGTAAATCATTTGAAAAAACAAAGATTGATTTTTTTTTACGTAAATCATCCCACATCCTTCTTGACTTGAGGGCTGTAATTATACATCCATCATTTGCTGAGTCATCTGCATCAAAGTGGTTTATTTGAAACAGTTCATCAGAATCCTGCACACATTCTCTGGTCTCAATATTTGCTTTCTCTTTCATTTCTTTCAATACTCCATCACTTCCTTCTCTCTTCATATGCCTCCCTCTTCCTCCGGGCCACCTCTGCACCTGGAAATGAAATAGGAAGTGGTCCTCCAAAATGGGTGCTGCTCACCACAAAGAAGATTAGGGGAAGTTCCCTGATGCTTTGACAAATTTACCCTAGTAGTATAAATACAACCTCAGGTCTCCCCTGAAAAGAGGCTACTAGCCTGGTGGAACTAACCCAGTCACAAAGGATAAATAGAAGTAAGACTAGTGAGTTGCAACAGTACTGCATTGCATACTGTGTGCATTTTCCATGTGTATATTTAGTTCTGTCCCAGCAGTATATACATCTGCCAGTGCATAAACTGTGTGCTTTGTTTGCTAGCACAAGTGCTCCTTACTATTTTTTTCTCAAAACATTTTTATTTTTCAAATACAGTTGAATAAATTCCATTGTATTTGTATATAACATTTTAATAACTATGTACACTATTTACATCAGCCTGAAATTATAACAGAGCTCAATATATGCAATTACTTTATACGTATAACAATCCAGTTATCAGAGTATATATGTTCAGTTATTGTAAAGTGTCAATCAATGGATTGTTAATAAATGGCTTAGGATGAATCCTTAATTCTTTAATTTTTATTTCCAACAATGATGTTGGCTTCAGTAGGCTGTGGAAGTCTTCCAAAGTCGGTATTGTGTTTGTATTCCATCTTCTTGTATACACTTTCTTGAGATTGCAAGTATTGTCCATACTAGATACATATTTGTCTCATTCAAATGAGGACCTTTGTACACATTTAATAATACTAGAGCTTTAGATAAGTTAAATGATTCATTAAATAAAGCTTGTAAAAGTTTTAATACCATTCCAAAATGGCTTACTTTTACCATAGTCAAAAATGTGATTCTAATCTGCAGTGTATATTTGCTCACACCTCCAACATATTCACTTTATGGAAGAATTAATTTTAGTAATTCTACCTGGAGTTAAGAATGCTCTGTGCAAGCATTTCCAATTAAAAACTTTCCAGTATTGTGTAAAGGATGTATGTTTTATTGATAATAAAATATTTGATTTAATTTCTTCAGTTAGCTGTAATGAGTGTCCTTTTGTTATATGAGGATTTGGGTGTTGTTTTATAATTTATTAATAGCTTGTAAAAATTTGAAATACTATTTCCCATGTCATAATCATTATATATGATTTCATATAGGTATTTCATAAGTGTAGGTATTTCTTTAAATGAAGAATTACTAATTATTCTGCATAAATCTTGTGAATACATCAGAATGCTTTGCATAGTTAGCCAATCTTGCTGTGGAATTTTACATGTTGCTTCTATTGTTTGCATAGCCAGAACTTTTAGTTCTTTGATACATTGAAACCAACAAACAAATCCTTTCTGTTCCCAGGAATTAATATGTATACTTTATGTGGATAGCTCTTTGTAACTATGAATGGTGTTAAAAGATCAAGCCAGATTTTTAAATCTATATTTGCATAAATAATTTTCCTAAATGAGTCAATGTAATAATTAATCATATGAGTTGTAGTGGGCTTAGATATGTTATATTGCATACTGATACATAATATGTGCCATGGCAAATTGTTTTTATCTATTTGAAATTTTTTTTGTAAATCAAATGTATTTATTGATATTACGGGTAGTAATTCTTTCCAATTTACAGAATAATTTGGACTTATCCAATCTGAGATTGTTTTAGATATTGATGCTTTTATATATGTTTTTATATCAGGAAAGTTTAATCCTCCCTGTTTCCATTGTCTGATATGCTGTATTAAAGCTATTCTGTTTCTTTTGGGAAACCATAAAAATTTTATTAGGCATGAGTTTATTTCTTTGAGTATATTCCTTTCTGATAACAGTTGTAGTGCCAAAAGCTATATATAGAATCTTGGTTAGTAAAACAAATTTTATTCACTGTAGTCCATATTCATATGTTAATATTATTTTGTTCCTCTTTTCCACAGAGATTTTAATTGTATTGATGATATTATTGTAGTTTTTTGAGACTAATTCATTATTATCCTTGCATAACTCAATTCCTAGATAGTTTAAGGTAGATTCTTGTTTGCCTATAATGTGATTCACCCTCATCTGCAATTCTTTTTTTTATTTCAAAATAAAAGTTTTGATTTATTGAAATGGAGTCCTGAAGTCCTGTAAGAAGTGTCAATTAAAATATCTAATTCTTCTAATGTCGCTTTCATATTGGATAATGTTAATAATATGTCATCTGCAAAGAACATTACTTTAGAATTGTAATGTTCATAAACATCTACTCTTTTGATTTTTGTATTGTTATGTATTGAATCTGGCAATATTTCAATAGCCAAAGCAAATAGAATCAGTGACATGGGACATCCTTGTTTAGCACCCTTTGTTATATGTATAGATTCAGAGGTGAAAGGACCTAGCTTAACATACGCTAAATTATATATTTATATATATATATATATATATATATATATATATATATATATATATATATATATATATGTATATATATATATATATATATATATATATATATATATATATATATATATATATATATTCTTTAGTAGATGAACAAAGGAAGGAGGAAATTCAAATAACAACAGAATTTTGAATAAATAACCCCAATTTAGGGAATTAAAGTCTTTCTTTATATCTTAGCCAATTATGAGTGTTTATTTTCTTTATTAACATAATCTATAAGAGAAATTATCCTTTTAATATTGTCATGTGTGTGTATGACATAAATGCAGTCTGAACATTATTTACTGTTTTGGATAGTGGTATTTTCATTCTGTTAGTTAATATTGTCATAAATATCTTATAGTCATTATACAATAATGATGTAGGTCTATATGAGGTACAGAGGTTTGGAGATTTGTTTTCCTTTAGGATTAGTGTGATTAATAAATATCTCCAAGGGGGTGGTATTAAAACTTGTGACTGAATTTCTAATAGAGGTTTATGAAAGAGGGATAGTATCTTTGAAGGAAAAAGTTTATATATTTCCATAATAATGCCATATATACATGCAGCTTTATTATTTTTACCCTCTTTTATTTTATATGTCATTTTTTTGTATGATATGGGTGCTTGCAGATCTAGTTTTAATTTTTCTGGTATTTGTTTTATATTAGAACATTTTTCATCTAGATTTAATTGATCAAATATGTATATTTTCTTTTGGAAATGTTCCATATAGTGATGTCTATAGGCATCAAGGATGTCACCTATATCTGAAAAAAAATGTCCCTTTCTTTTCATGGAAGATACTTTTAATGTTATTAGCTTTTGATTATATTTTGATTATTGTGGATAAACTGTGTATATATTTGAGAGACGTGGCCAAGGTATTAATTTTTAGTTTTTCCTAAAGCTAAACTAGTTTTATGTATTAGAATTTCACTGTATTTATTGTTTAATATTTCTACTTTCTTTTTTATCTCCAAATTATTTTGATTTTTTTCAGCTTTTATTGACAAAAGTTTGGATTGTAGATCTAATAATTCAGAATCACATTCTGTGATTTTTTTTATACCAAGTTAGGGTTTTACCATATATGTAAGCTTTTAAGGAGTCCCATATCATTATTTTATTTATCTCTGTGGTGTAATTAATATCGGAAAAGAACTGAAATTCAGATAATAACCAGGGTTTGAACTCTTTTAATTTTACTTCTATATGCTGGAATTCTGGAGTTAAAGATTCATGGTTTGTACCCATTTGAAGTTTTATTATCAATGAATTGTGGTCTGAAAAGGGGCAGGGAGTGATTGAGAAATTAATGATTTTAGAGTGTAAGTCATGGGCAGCAAATATTTTATCTATTCTAGTTTGGGTACCAAATCTGTGATCTTGATGGGAAAACAACAAAGATTTATATTTTTTAAATTTGAAAGTATCTACAAGATGAAATGATTCTACCCACTTGTTTAAAGTTTTGATACAGCAGATGTACGCAGCTGTCTTTTATTTGTAGTTTCAGAAATATCAAATATACAGTTAAAATATTCCTTCTAATATTAAGTTGCCTTTATAATTATTAGAAATGAATTCCAAGTGTTTTTTAACAGGTCCTGATCCAATGACTGGGAATCAGCATAGATTGGCTATGGTCCACATTCTGTTAGTATATTTAACTATTACTAATACCATAAGGCCTTCTTTATCTTCATACTTATAAATGATATTTCGGTTAATCACATTTGTTTTCCATAAAATTTTTACCCCTTTTGTCTTTGTCTTATAAGTAGATTGCACCAATATCATATATTCCTTAGGATTCCATTTGTAATTGTCATTTGTTTTGAAATGAGTTTCTTGAAGGAAGACAATTTGTGCTTTGTTCAGTTTAAATATTTCAGTAGATTTGATCTCTTGCTAGGATTGTTTAAGCCACTGGTATTTAAAAATAGTAAAGTTAAATCCATCCTAGGTTATTTAGACTTTGTATTTTTTTTGTTTTATTGTGACTATTAAACATTTTCCTCTGATAACTATGAAGTATATGTTTGAGCTTTTAAAGGAAATTAACAGTTTTATACTTTGAGTGTTTACCAATAAAGTAATGTTTTGGTCAGGCATACTAAAATGTTTTTGTGAAATAACAAATTTAAACTAATAAATGTTAACAAAACCAAGATCCACACTAGCCATAGAATGAAAATCATTCCTAATCTGATGGAACACAACCCAAATCCATCAGATTAGCACTCATACCTTGACAATCCAGAACATCTGAGATTCATAAATTGAATTATCATATGGGGAATATTTGTAATAGGAGTAAGCAATATTTATATTATTTTGAACAGATATAGTACCATTGTAGATTATACAGAATTCTAATACAATATAAATGTCTACTTATTGTATAAGCAATTAATATTTACATGAAAGATAGATGACAAGCAATTCAATCATAGTAAAGTACGATGTATCATATATAAAACCTCAGTAAAAGATTATAATACACAGTTATTTAACATATTCAACCTTATAGATGAAGTCTTTCAAAACGTATTACTTAATATAAATAGATGGTAATAATATTTATAGCTAATGTTTACAATACAAACAGTATTTTACTAGATATATCAGAAGTTATATTTCATTGTTTGCCAGCATTTAAGTAACCACTTTGTTGCTAACTTACTTAAAACATCAAGTTTGTTTTATGTAAACATTGATGAAAGTTAGTGCATTTTAATTATCAGTGCATCCCACTCCCCCCCCATTTCCTACAAATAAGGATTTTCATATCTGTCATTTCTTATTATAAAATGAGTGCAATTGTAGGTTAAAAACAACTGATTTACTTATTGTGATTAATGATTACAAGTTCCCTTTCCATATTCATAAATTGCTATTTTATGGCATATACTGAAAGTTTTTAGATTTAAATAGCAACATTCTATTTTGTTTAATCAGCAAAGGTTAAACTGAGTGATTATTGTCAATTTAATACTATTTGTTCAGAATGTGATTGTTATATTCAGTGACATTCCTAGTTCAGGCTTCTGTTGTTTCCCTTGAACAACTTTGTCAGTTTGATGTCATGTATAAAACATTAGTTACTTTGGTAACAGCTTAAGTGTTATGTATGGTCAAGATGTATTACAAAAGCCACAATTCAAGTTAAAGCAATTATATCACGTGTTATGGACATTTACTTATATGAGAAAATCATCATGCTTCCCCTTGATAGTCAATATAGTACATGTCATTCAAGACACGTTAAAACAGTAGTGTTATTATATACACACCCATCTTATTAAACTGAGTGTCTATTGTCAATTTAATACTATTTGCTCAGAATATGATTGTTACATTCTGTGACATTTCAAGTTCAGGCTTCTATTGTTCCCCTTGAACAACTTTGTCAGTTTGATGTCATGTATGAAACATTAGTTACCTTGGTAACCACTTAAGTATTATATATGGTCAAGATGGGTTACAAAAACTACAATTCAAGTTAAAGCAATTACATGACATGTTATGCATATTTACTTATATAATAAAATCATCATGCTTCCCCTTGATGTTCAATGTAATGTATGTCATTTATGACACATTAAGACAGTAGTGCTATTATACACAAGCCCATGTTATTAAATCCTGTCTTTATTGTCTAAATTTAGCAGACTGCTTTGTCTTATATGACGATTATATATTTTATGTCTAGATTTACTAAAATCGTACATTACATAACTATTGTGTGTGTTTTTTTTTTTTTTTGGCTGTTGCTGTAATGTTTATTCTTATTATTAGCTCCTTCCAAGCATGTTTATACAGTCCATAGACTTTAAATTACGAGACCCTTCTAGTTTCTTATTTGTTATAAGTATATTTCCATCCTTACATACACACATATCAGTACTTCATGCTCAGGCAACAATGCCCATCCAGCTTTGCCAGAATACCATTCAATAGTTCATGTGATGTGTTTCTAGGCTGCTCTGAAAAATATCCAAACCAATATTTGTCCTGTTCCATGCAGTGGCCACTCTGTCAGTGAACCACTCAACACACTTTCCATTCCCACAGATATTTCCATGAAGGAAATCTGATGACTCTCTAGCACTTCTCAGCAAACCCAAGCACCCCTAGAATCATCTATCCCCATATGCCCAACACGTCCGAACAAGCTCACCTCTCAGACCACTGTAAAGGGTACTGCACAAGAGCAAGTGGTCTTAGTCTTTCACAATAACTCAGACTTCCACTCTTATGTAAGTCCTTAATGTGTTTCGACCAATATAAAGTTGTGCTTATTTTTTTTATCAATAATCAACTTAATGAGCTAAACAAAGTGTTGGGAGATCATCAATATGTGTACATGTGGTTTAAAACAGCCCTTTTATAATATTTATATTTTTTTAAACCAAAAGTGTCATTGCCGAGAATCATCTTGGAGGCTCCTCAGAGCCATTAAGCATTATTGTCACTCTGTCTCCGTTACCATATCAGCCTGGAATCATCTGTTTCTGTTAGTGTGTCTGTGTACTGCATACCAGAGGCTTGCATTGCATTTGAAGCAAAGCTTCACTTCACTGCAACTTCAAGCCTAAATTCCCTCCCCTTCAGTGAGGCAGCAGCCAGGAAAAGAACAGAGGGCAAACAGATGAAAAAGAAAAAGTCCCTCCCAACAACCCGCCACAACAAGAGACAACACACTCCTCCAGCCCTCCCACCTCTCACTCAGCAGACATACAAACAAACCATTCTCTGCCAAAATATCCCAAATCGCAGTTCTATCCACTCCCTTCCCCTGGATCCAGGCTAAAACACCAAATGTTTCTTCCTAATACACAAGCATCAGTAAATCTCAATCACAAGCCACAACCCACAGCTTCCCGGAGATGAAAATGGCAACATATAACAGCTACCAGACACAGCTGCATCTACATACATCATGTCAGGCTTAATCAAGCAGCACTTGAAGCTATGATACCTGCCATAATTGATGTTATGTTCAGACATAATAATAATGACCAGTAATCAAAGTGGAACACCTTAAGTTTTAAATTCACAAATCAATAAATCCAAAAAAACTCCAGTTGTTGTCCAAGGTCAACAAAGGCCATCTCTGATATAGTCCAAACATGTTTACTGTACAAAAACACACATTATAATAATAATGACATTTGTACTAGCTGCCAGACATGGCTGCATCAATGCAAACCATATCAGGATTGATCAAACAGCACTCGAGGCTATGATACCAGCCATAACTGATATTAACTATGTTTAGACAGAATAATAATGACATTTGTACTAGCTGCCAGACTCAGCTGCATGCATGCACACCATATCAGGACTGATCAAACAGCTCTTGTATCTGTGATACCTGCCATAAATGATCTTAACTATATTTAGACAGAATAATGATGATATTTGTACTAAGAGCTTGCTACTATTATTTAACCAGGATATACATGACATTTCTAAATAATACTTTAACTGAAGAAGGCATTAGTCTCCATGACAGCATTTTTTTTCAAAACACTCTACTGTTACTGCTATTATATATGATGTTAATTGTTATATTTGAGTCTGAACTCTGGTGAATGGTACCTTGTTGAATTAGTTAATTAATTACTTAAATTATTATAAATAAAATCAATGAGTTCAAGTAGGGGAATAGAAACTTCTATGTTTGTATTATATGTTGCTTTGTTTGGCTTATATATAATGTAAATAGTAACCCATCTTGACCTACCTTTGTTTCTGAAGAATTATTGGACTCTTTGAACATTCTGAATAAAGGGTCTATATTATATTCTCGAAAGCCGACAATGTCAAATCTGACATTGTTGACATGAGAATAGCAAACGCTCAGAATTTTGAACATGTAAATGTAAATCTCCGTAAGGTGAGATTTCCATTTACTGCAATGTAGTGCGGTCTCAGAGTTGGCATATTTAGGTAGCGGGGGTATGAGGGTTGCAAGGGGGCTTGCCCCCCTGCTTAAACCCATTAGGGTACTTTTTTCTTTTGTCTTTTTATAAAGCCGATGTTTGAAGACATCGACCATATGGTGTTGACCATATGGTGTTCGATGTTTTCAACCGTTGATCTTATAATATAGACCCCTGAATAAATCATTACTGTTTCTCAGTTGTTTAAGAACCCCTCCTTTTTTTTTAAATAAAAACAGATGACAAGTAATGTACTATATCAGTTGATACTTTGAGAGATGTAGTTTTAAGAGTTATTTTTTGGGACAGCTATCTTGGAATCAGTTGTTTGTTTCTTCTTTCTAGCATCAGTCCAAGGATTTATTTATTTTATTCTTTTAAGAGTAGGGGGGCATCCATTCCATGTTATCTAGGAAGACACTATGTTGATGTTTTTGATGAATATAGTAGCTTCTTCTAAGTCATTAAAGATTCTCATCTCATTGGCAAAAGAGTATTTTTATCTTGGCTGGAAAGGCCAGCTGTGCTTTAATGTTGTTTTGCTTCAACAGTTTTATTACTGGCCAGAATTTTTTCCTTTGTTCTAGTATGCTGGAAGAATAATCATTGTCAAACCTTATCAGGCTTTGATTGTATTTTAAGGGTGATTTTCTCCAAGCAGATTTTAATATTAGTTCCTTGTCCACAAACAAAATAAATTTTATAACTATGGATCTATGTGGAGTATTTGTTGAGTTAGAAGCAGGTTTCCTCAGTGTTCTATGTGCCCTTTCAATTCCAAATGAAAGTTCCTCTTTCAAATCTAAAAATTCAGGAATTCAGGTTGTTAAGAATGAAATAATGTCTTCTCCTTCAGTGTTTTCAGGCAGACCAAAGATCCTTATGTTGTTTCTCCTTTCCCTGTTTTCTAAGTCATCTATTTTGTTAAGCAGCCATGTATTCTGTTTAAGAAGAAATTCTTTTTGGAATTCTTCCTCTTTGAGTCTCCCTTCAATGTCATTTAGAGAAGTCTTTATATTTGTTATTTTTGTATGGTGTTGCTGTAATAGTTCCATAAGAGTATCAGTCTGTTTTTGAGAATTTAATTTGAGATTTTCTAACTCATTTTTAAAGCCATCCATCTTCAAAGATAGTTCCTGTAAGGCAGATGTCATCAACTGCAGTTCTTTTTTCAAAGCAGCATCTGTATGAGAACTCCTTGAGTTTTTCATATTAGTGACTCACTATATCTCCACGTTACTTGACAGGAAAATTTTTGTTTATCTCCCCCAAAATTGATATTTATGTAGTTTAGTAGTTTATTTATAGATTTCTGATGTTTTAAACTTGAAAATAATAAAAATTTCCTATATTAGTGCCTTCTATGTGGAGTCTACATGTCCTCCCTGTGGTCGAGTGGCCTTTGAAAGACATGCGTGAATGGGCGTGTCTTCATTGAAGGTTGGGCATCGGGCTGGCACCTCAGCACCATAAAAATCTACTGTCAATCATTAGCAGACTGGAGTTCCACTTTGGTGACCCCTAACCGGGAAAAGCTGAAAGAAAAAGAACATTACACTAGTTTATGGAGTGCTCAAAATTCACTGCTCCATTTGGCCAGCTAGGCTCCATCCCCCTGCTTCTTATTATTGAGTGTAGTTTTGGAAAAGTTGCTCACTGTCCACTCTATGCATTTATGCACCAAACTTTCCTTCCACGCTCTCTATGGTTTTGGTACTAGGATGTATACCATTAGGTTGCTTTTGTGATGTACTGTATAGGAGACAGGAGTGCAGTTGTCATATACTGCTGAGCCAGACTCATATGCTGATGAGTCTCCATTGCTTTTCATTTATATCACTTCGTATTATTTTCTTTAGGAATCTTTGATAGTTAATGGTAACACTGTAATTTTGTCACTTTTCAACATATGAAACCAAATTTGAACACTGTCATTTATTGACCTGAACTGTATTTCACTGAAATTGTATCTGTTAGTATACCTTTTTCAAACCTCCCTCTCAAATAAAAAATTGTTTTTTCTTGTGTGTTACATGTAGTACAAGACTATTTTACAACCACGTCATTAAATCAAGTTGCCATACAATACTTAAACCCCATTTAGAAATCACAAAATGACTGAAGCACCTACTCTTAAGTCATATAAACAGGATTTCTTGTACCACATTGGATGTGTGCAGTAGTTGTGGTATATTTTTGTAGTGACTATAGGTCACAGGGAGCTCAGAACCTTATGCTGGAATGTTTTATTGCCTTGGATCTGAACATGACAACTATGTCTCCATGCCACTGCCATGTGGCCTGCTGTCAGGTACTCTGCCCTGAAAAAATTTGTGCACTTTCTTACAAAACAGACCTTTTTCATGAGTAATAAAGTAAACTTGGTAGGTGGCTGATGTATTTTCCTCACTTTTTATGTAACAAATGGCATTTAAGTTAACAGAAAAGGAATAGTGTTATTTGGAAAATCCTATGAATTATGAAACTTCATAATAATTGTTTCTAGGACTGTAGTTTCAAATTTGCAGCAGGGTAATTAAAGGAACTGGATAAGCAAAACCCCTTTAAACACAGGGGTACAGTGTGAAGGCTTTCATAGAGAAGTGTTGTTGAGAAGTTATTTTCGTTAATGCTTTGTGGTTTTAGTCTTGGAATTTTGTGTGTCTGAATTCAAAACATTGTACCATAACTAGCTCCCCAAAAAAAATAATCAATTTCAAGTTCTACGACTTATAATTGAAGCTTCATTCAGTTATTATTTATTATGCCTTTATAAATTAAATAGCATATGAGGATAATTTGCAGTAGATGAAATTTCCTGCCGGACCTCACCCAATGGTTTGTACCCAAATGGGCCATTCTTTCTTCAGTGGTAGGATTCAGTCATTCCCTAGCCTTATTGCCCATTTATTCCTATCATTCCCTCTCTGGTGACAGTTGCATTGTGGATAGTGAGCCAGGTTTCTGGACATGCAGGTCAGCCTAGTGGTGACCCCTCCTCTCCTTTTGTGGCTCACTGACCTCTGCTGTGTACTGCCTTCTCAGGGGGAACATACCTCTTCCTGCAGAATTTCCTCAGCTTGTACATCTGCATCATGGTAGGTCATGTTGCTAAGGCCATACCACTTAATCTCTTGGTGCAAGAAATCTGGACAAAGGCCCAAGAATAGAGACAGAATTTAATTATTACTCTTATAAACTTAGAAAGTTGCTAGAATAACATGTTTTATATTAGCAATGAAGTGTAACACTCAAATGTCTGTTATTATTTAGCGATTTCACCCATTCCAGATTTGCCAGAAAAACACAAAATTTTATGAGAAACAGTCCAGAAATATAAGACAAAAAATCTGAGCATTCTGCTAAAATCTGGACTGTCAAGAGTTATGGCCCAGGACTGTACTCTGCAGGTGGAACACCTAGTGCTCCCACTAGGTATTCCCCACGTGGCAAGTCAGAGCCACTTCCTTCGCCTCCCCTCCAAGATAGGTGAAGAGGCAGCAGCTGTTCTCTCTCATTGTCTTTTTCCAGCTCATGCAGACTCCTTAACTTCTAGTCAAATTTGTGCTGTCTGGGTTTTTACTCCATGTACGGAACAGACCTAGTTCAGAGAAATTTATTTTGCTGGTCATAACATTTCTGTACTAGTCATTTTGAAAAATGTTTTTCATTTTATTCAGCAATATGTTTTAGCATTTACAAATCATCGTTACTTTTCCAGTATAAGAAGCTCTTCCACTGATGCAAGCACACCATAGACTGAGTTTCATATGCAATAGAACAGGAGAAATTATGTGCTGTATTGCTAATATCTGCCAATCAATGAAAATGATTAACTATAATCAGAATGTGTCTGATGACAAGAACCAGCATTTATATAGGTACAGTTATATTCAAAACTTTAGACAATTAGTTTTATCAGTAGAAAAAAATTGATATAATGAGTGCTTTCTTGTTACATGTTTGACTTTATTATTAAGTATGTTAGATGCAAGATGTAGGCTGCCTGAGGCATGATGAATGGGTGTTTGACATATTGCTTGAACAAGTACTACACAGTTTAAACTGAGATTATTGTAACATTCTCATATTTTTGTAAAGTGACCTCTCAGTACAAAGAGGGGCAATTAAAACAGCAAGATCCTAAAGTTATTCACAACAACATCTTCAGCAAGGTCTTATTTGTTTGTCATCGAGGCAAGTGATGAATTTTAGATTTTCAGTACTGAAGGAAATCCATTTATTTAGCTGATTCATGTGGTTGCAAATAACTTCAATAATGAATATTCATGGAAACAAAGATCTTCTGCAAGAATTTGTTATACAGATAGCACTATTGATGAATACTAATGGTCCAAATTCTGAAGTAAAGATGACTGAAAAATATTTATGTACTAGCCAAACAATTTCAGTATATGGGACCAGATGACTTGATATTGTATCATTAAAAAACTTGGTATATGCAATTATTAATTGCATATCTAGTTCTGTAGATGATTGATTTTACCAGTATGCATTGTTCTTAATTTTGTTTTGGC
The DNA here is from genome assembly GCF_019279795.1 of Protopterus annectens. NCBI lineage: Eukaryota > Metazoa > Chordata > Ceratodontiformes > Protopteridae > Protopterus > Protopterus annectens. The sequence goes on along the minus strand of NC_056744.1, from coordinate 266,214,637 downwards.
CTTTATTGGTAGAATATATGCTTTGGCTGCTAATTCTCTGTCTCCAATGGATGTTTTATATTTCCAACCAGTTCGACTCAGAGTAGTGACTACAGTATTTTAACACAATGTAATGCACATTCTACAGATGAAATTAAAACAGGAGTCAACACATCTTTAATATTTTTTCCATCTTGACTAATCCACAATTAACTTAGGCATATCCACCAACCCAGCTATGTTGGTTAAGCTCAAGGTCAAGGGTCAAGTTTAGTTTAGTGTTTATTCTCTAAGAACTTCACAAAACCAGAAAACTCAAACAATGTCACTTAATTATTGAAGCCATATTGATAACAACAGAACATTATGTAATGCATTTGACACAAAAAATTCCTGTTACGTAGGGAACAAATTTACAACTATAATGACTAAAGCAATGCAAATAAACAATGCTATTAAAACACTGCCAAAAACAAATATCACTAAGTGTTGCCATACTACTAAAGCATTAGATTTTAAAATACCCCCCAAATCAATCTATCTATCTATCTAGCTAGCTATCTATCTAACTATATCAAGTAGAAAACTGCTAGAGAAAAAGTCTCATAAACCATACCAAGTCAATAGCCACATCTACATGTGAACAAACAGATTTAGGAGCAATATAAAAAGCCATAAAATATTACAGTTTGAGGCTTCCTTAGCATCCTACATGCCAATGTGCCAGTAAAGTACTCCATCATTTAGCATATTAATGATGGAAACCAAAAGCTTCACTACTAACAGTGATTGTCGCAGTATTAATAATAAGAAATCCCAGGAAATGGATGCACAGCAACATTCTCATTTTCCATCGAGCTATGCCAGCAATAATGTTCCAGTCATCTAGAACAGTAAAATCACAGTTACAGAGTGAAAGCCTCAGAAAAGTGAGAAGAACTTTCCTTGCTGAAGCCAAACGTCATTCAACTGGTGACCTTACCAACACCAACAATTGGCAGCTGGCAATACATGGAGGAATTGACCTGGTCAATTTATAATTCATGAGCCAGTAGTCCAGGGAATATCTCCCAACAGCTTAAGAAAAAAAAAATTCTGCTTAGGGAAAAATTCCTCACAATTTCTTTAATGAGCAATCTGCCTGCTTCACTGTCTGGAAGTAATCTGCCACCATTGTCGGGATCGGAACTATGTCATTGAAATTTAGTAAAATATGACAATAAATTGCAAATAAAATGCAAAGCTGACCTGAGATTGACTTCTGAATACTGTTGTGTGTTGTGCAGTTTTAAGATAGTTGCTTAATTAAAGCTGCCGTATAATTCCTGAAGTAGACTTGGGTTTCAGGAATGGTAGTAACATATTTTTCATGATATAAGCAGAAAGTAATTATATCTCTTCTAATATGAGATAATGAACTGATAAACTTCAGTACTACCTTCCTAGACATACTAAACTATCACGCACCACCTAGAACTATCAGAATTAAATCCATGTATGCACCATGGCTAACTTAAGAATGTAGATCCCTACTAAAGGCTAGAGACAAGGCATGGGAGCAACTTCACAAAAAATAAAACTCAACTAGAAAGACAAAAATACCTTGAGCTACATAACAAAGTAAAAAAATGAGTGAGATCAGACAAAATCAACTACTACCATAATATTCAGAATAAACATACAAAACAGCCTCAAAAATTCTGGGTGGCAATCAATAACATACTTCATCCAGGCAAATAAACCTCCCCTAACCTAACAACAACTAGCAATACCGACAACATAGGAACCCAATTCAATAAATGCTTTACAGAAACTATTCAACCTTGGCAAGCTCTCAATAAAACATCAACAACTATGTATTTCTCCCCCCTCAACTCAGCACCACCTCCCAGAATAATAACACACACTTTATCATGCACCCAGTATCTGTTAAATGAATAAAAACTACCTCAGAAACTGAAACCAACCACACTAGCCACAGATAATCTCCCAGATGACTTTCTAAAAATTGTCGCTGAAGCCATAGTCTGTCCAGTAGCCAATCTTATCTACAGAATAATATCTGAGAACCATATGCCTAGTATTTGGAAACCTCCCACATACTACCACTACACAAAGGAGGTAATTCTAGAGATTTCACAAATTACCACCCTATTGCCATCCTTTCTCCCTTATCCAAAATACTTGAAAGAGTAGCGCATACTCAACTAATGGACCACCTTCTCCCACACAAACTGCTATCACACACCCAACATGGCTTCTGTCCATTTCATAGCACCACTACCTCACTAATGTCTTTTACTATTATTGTTAAACAACATAGAAACGATGGACAATATGCATCTACCATATTCTTAGACCTTTGTAAAGCCTTTGATATGGTGGATCACAATAAACTTATCAGCATTCTCTCCACCCTAATTCTTAGCAACTCTAGTATTACATAGTTCTGGAGTTACCTAACACAATGATTACAAGACATACAGTTGCAAAATCAACTCTACTTTCTCCTCCCATTTCTATTAAGGGTTCCACGAGGCTCCATCCTTGGATCTCTGCTTTTCTCTATATTCACCAATCAGCTCAGCACTTCCACATCTCATGCATCTGTAGTTCAATATGCAGATGACTCTGCTCTAATATGTGCATCCCCCTCACTAGAAGACCTCCACACCTTTACCCAAGATTCCTTCCTATCTGTTGAAACATGGCTCACTAATATGCAACTCATTCTGAATTCCAATAAAACTAAACTGCTTCTCTTTAGCCCAACTAGATCTCCCTCAGCTTCACAGTCATTTACTATCTTTTCCAAAAATAAAACCATTATCAACCCAATAACACACACTAAACTGCTTGGGGTAGAAAACGACAATAACTTAAAATTTGATATACACCTAGCCCAAACCATCAAGAAGGTCCACAAGAAACTAAGTCTTTTATACAGGAACAAACAATTTTTAGCAAAAAACACAAATGCTACCATAGCCCATACACACCTCCTATCAACCGTCCTCTACACCTCCCCTATACTAACCAACCTCCGCAGAACAGACTTAACCAAGCAAGAAACTTGCTATAATAAAATAGCAAAGTTTGAAGCTGGTGCCTCCTATAGATCACATCATTGTACATCTCTTAAACAATTGAACTGGCTTGAAATTCCTCAGCTTCTACACTATAACCAACTAACCCTGGCACACAAAATTATCTACCAACCTGATAAAACTCTTGCACTTCAAAATATTATACATCCATAAACAAGTTCTCATTGTCTCCGCTCCAGTAACCTACACCGTTTAGATACTACTAGAGCCAACAATCATGCAGGCAATTCTCTCTTCTCCAACTACATTCCTAAAATATGGACTATGCTTCCAACCCTTATAACCACAAACAACTCTATTTCACAATTTAAAAGGCTGCTTAAGTCACACTTAGATGACACCTGGCTATGTTCTTGCAACACCCCTTGATAAACCTTCTATAATCTCTCTGCAGTTTATTAACCTTAGATATAATGTAAATCAGAATCTCTCTTCATCTCAAACAACAACACTTATAGGTAAACTATCTTTTACATCTCTGAATTGTACATCACTGTGATTGATGCATTCTTCCTCAATACTTATGTGAATGCTTCTAACTATAGAGCTCATTCTTTTAAGTATTCTAGTTTACTATCTAAGTAATCTAATTAATATATCTTTGTGAATCTCTGTTTATATCTGTCATTTCTCCCACACATGAGGAAGAAAATTTATTACTTCTTTCTTATATGTTTATGATTTCCTAATTTGAATTCTTACTTGTATTTCATATTTGTAAATTCTTCTATTGTCTAGAGCTTTTCTCCCCAGGCCTCGCTGAAAAGGGACCTGTGTCCAGTCAGACTATCTTGGTAAACAAATGTAAAATAAATAAATAAATTTGTCTACTTGCATGTCTGGGACACTGCCTTGCCTCAGGTTTGATTGCCTATGTAACATCAAATGAGTCATCTGTAATATCCATGCAAGGTGGTGTCATGCTCAGAACTTTGCCCTCCATTTTGAAAACAGAATCGGTTCCAAAATGGTGGTCGTCTGAAAAGCACCCTCTCCTCATTGCTCCTACTTCATCTATTAGGTTAACCTTATAAATTCAGTAACTCATAGGTAAAGACCTTATACCTTGGAATTTTTATCTGTCAAAGATTAAATATATATGAAATTTATACTAAACTATTAGTTTAGTACTCTAGTTCTGCTCCTTTTAACCAGCAACTAAAAGAAAATGAGTGTGCACATGGATCTATAGAGGCCCAAGATTTCAGCACCATAATAACTGACAGCACCCATGAGAAGTGAAACAAAGGTAACAATGCCAAAGGAAGCTGGAAATATGAAAATCCAAACTTCAAAATCTAAACTATCAGCCATTTCTACATCACCCGAGAAGGAGGTAAAGAGACTGAGATCATCTAAAACCTTGCAGGAGCAGCCAAAGGAACTGATTAAGCAGAAGGCCAATGGAACACTACAAATGGGCAAGCTGAAAAGCGCCCTGTTACCTCTGCAATCGGCCATTCAAGAATTATCTGGGAAAATGAACTGTTTCAGGTCCTCGATCAAAAAAATCGCTGACTGCTTGGATCTTGTTGAAGGAAGATCCAAATCTAATGAGATAGAAATTGAACGCCTAAAGGAGGAATTAAAAACTAAAGACAAAGCGATCTAAAACATTCAAACAAAAATTGTGGATCTAGAGGCTAGAAGTAGGTGGAATAACCTGATAATTAGGGGACTATCTGAGAAGTATGAACCAAATCAACTACTTGAAACTATTACACAAATCTTTAACAACTTACTTCACGAGAGAAGCCCTTCGGCTAAATTCATCATTGAAAGAGCACACAGAGCTTTGGGGAAACAGCAAACCACTTCAATCCCAAGACCCATATATGTCAAAATGCTTAACCATCAGGATGTGCAAGCTGTTCTCTCAGCCTATAAAAAGTTAAATCATTTTACTTGGAATAACCAAAATATTGTCATCTCCCAAGACTTACCCCTTGAAATAAGAGATAAACGCTGCAAACTTTCCCCCTACTGTGCTTACCTTATCTCACGTAAAATTAAGTTTCAAGTAAAGTTCCCGTGCTCTTTGTTATTTACCTACAAAGAAACTAAATTCTCTATGACCTCAGCTAAAGAAGCGGACTCAATTTTTATCAAGTGCTTTGGTTCAATTCCAGCCTTGCATTGAAACTCCCAACTGCTTCTTCTCGCTTTCCGGAGGCTTTCCGATCCTATTTGATCGACCCTGAATTCCACAGTTTACCTTTCAGGTAATAAATGTCCTAGCTTTTTTGGTATTTAATTCCTGATATCCTCCTGCTCTACTAGGAACGTTTATTCTAGTTCCAGTTGCTCTGGGGATCTGTGAAAGTGACAGTTTGAGCAGGAATTGACTGATACACCACCTAAGCCGGAAGTATATTAGCGAACATCCTCTGAAGTCCTACAGCGCAGGGTTCAACCTAAAAAACACTACTGTCGCTAACTGTTGTCTCCGATTACACTTGAACTATCTGGTGGATCAAGAAACAAGTTAGAAACTTGACTTTACTGATGGGAAGGGTGAAAGTTAATATCTTCCTTTGTTTTTACATCTGCGCAGCCATTGTGTAGCTGTAGAGCCGAAACAGATTATCTTTTGGGGTTTTGAGCCTCAAACTGCTCTGCCTGGTCTGATCTGCTGTCAGTCTCATCATATGATGCCTATTATTAACCTGTCTGTCACTAGCTTCAAAGGTAATTCCTTATTACCCTTGGTTACAGGAGGAATACAGCTCATGCTGACAGGAGATATGATGTATTTAATTATATAGAATTATCACTTCCTATGTGATTGTTTTATCCCATTATTCAATATAGCTGGTGACACCTAGGATTTATTCTATTATAAATATATTAGTTGTTGTACAAGGAAAACTTCAAATATTAAACTAATGGATCCAACCTGAAACTTTACCATATACCATTTGAGCCCTGTTTACCTAATATGTGTGACTAATTTTACATTCTATTAGAGTACTTTAACCAGAAATTGTTCAATTTAATATATTGGGTCAAATTGTATATAGTTGACCAACTTCTACATGTTATTATACAGTTTTTGGAAGCTATTTGGATATGATAAGTAGGGTTTCTGATGGCTACGTTGGGAATTAGACTGATGATGTATATTATTTGTAAATATTGTTGGTACTTTGCTTTTCTTTTACTTTTCAGATGTATGATAAGTTCATGTTTATTTAATCTGTATAGTTTTATTTCTCTGTCAATTGTAGGGGTTATGTGGTTAGGCACGGGGATAAAATTGAGCGAGTTTTGTGCCATATTTTTTATAATTGCTACATACTGCAATTTCACTGGAGCCTACATTCTATTATACTCTTATATTGTTAACCTGACCCCAATCAGTCATGGATAAAGCCTGGAACATTACTTCCTGGAATGTCAGGTGGCTTCAGGAGAAAAACAAGAAAAATTCGGTGTTGCATCTTCTATGCAAGTCTCAGTCAGACATTTGTTTTATTCAGGAAACGCATATGAAAAATGAAGAGTGGATCAAAGGAAAAATAGAAAATGGGTTAGGGACATTATCCCATCGGGTTTTAGTAATAATTCTAAGGGGGTTGCGATCATTATCAGAAATTCCTTTAAACCTACAATTGTTGATAAAGGGGCTGACCAAGATGGGAGATGGTCTTATTTTACATGTTTATCACATAATTTAAATAAACCTATTCTATTTCTAAATCTCTATGGTCCATGCTCAGGACAACAAGAATTCATCATGAAAGTCTATAATTTCTTACTTAAGTTTCCAAATCACATGCTTATCCTAGGCGGAGATTGGAATATGGTCATTGACCCTACCATTGACCACTCAAGTAAGGCTAAATTTCTAAATACTCAGGATTCTATAGCTCTGAGAGAGTTAATACTTGATTTTGGTCTGATGGATCCAGTTTTTTTTATTGCGACTCTGGGAATAATAACTTTTTCACTTATTTTTCCAAATGCCACCACTCCTGGTCTCGTATAGACTTTTTTCTAATATCTAACATTTTAGCTAAAAGGCAAATTAAATTTTTAACTGAACCTAGATTCCTTTCAGATTATTCTAGGTTAGTCTTAGAGATAGGTTTTACACTTAACTCATTCCCAACATATAAAGATTATAACTGGTCAATTAACAGCAACTTATTAAAAGATCAGTTAGTAATTGAAGAAATTACTTCTACTTTAAAAGAACTCTTCTCTGCCTCTCGCGACAGTGATATCCCTTTTGATATTAGATGGGTGGCATGTAAAGCTGTGATTAGGGGAATTTTTATCAGGAAAGCCAACTTTCTTAAAAAACTGAATAAAGAACAGGAAAATAGCCTAGTGACAGAGATTAAGATTTTGGACGACAAACTCTTAGCTAACTACTCCTTAGACACTGGGAAAGAGTTGCAAATTAAATAAAAAGAACTTTTTGATCAACATCAATCTAACTTTTCCCTGAAAGAATTAAGATATATTTCTAGATACTCTGAATCCATACAAACTCCTTCCAAAGCTCTAGCCAGACTGATAGAGAATGCGCCTAAATCCCCTAGAATCACATTCATTCACTATCAAAACACACTTTACAAATCAGATGCACACATTATTCAACTATTCCACCAAATATATTCAGATATTTATGCTAGCAATATTTTGCTTCCTACTTGGGTTGAGATGGAAAAATTTCTGAGTAACCTTATTTTCCCCAAAACTAACCGAGTCTCAGAAGATTATCCTCTCAGCACTGCTAGCTATTTCAGAGATTCTTGAGGCCATTGATAATCTTAAGATAGGGAAAGCTCCAGGCCCAGACGGTTACCCATCTGATTTTTATAAAACATTTAAAACTTCCCTAGCTCCCATCCTGCTTAAACTTTATGAATCTTTGTTAAATAAAGGTATTACGGACCTATATATTAATCACTCTAAAACTATACTAATTCCTAAAAATACACTGGATGGCTCCAACTTAAATAACTATAGACCAATCTCTCTTATGAATGTGGACATAAAAATTATTTCGGCCATTCTAGCTAACAGACTTGAAAAAACTATTCATACCTTAATTTCTCTAGAACAAGCGGGTTGTATGCCTAATAGACATACCTGGGATAATACCGTAACACTAGAAACTATGATAAATCTCACAAAAACAGAAAGAAACCCTAGATATGCTATGGTTTTGGATGCTTGTAAGACCTTTGATCGGGTAAATTGGAACTTTTTGTTTTTGGTTTTGTCCTTCTTCGACATCCCCCTGACTTTATCAATATTATCAAAACATTATATAATAGCTCCTATACACGTTTGTATATAAATAGGCAATACTCTCAACCGATAAAGATTGCAAACGGTACTAGACGGGGGTGTCCTCTATCACCACTGCTCTTTAACTTATATTTAGAAACCTTTTTCCTGTATATCTTACAAAAAACGTACCACTCAATTCCTAAAATTCTCAATACTAACATTAGTTTAACTGCCTTTGCTGATAACCTAAATCTTTACTTTGAACATCCTCTATCTGACACTATAAAGATAGTTCAGTCCTTGAATACCTTTGCCTCTATCTCAGACTATCAAGTCAACCAAAATAAGTCCTTTATTTTCCCGATCAATCCTTTGGTACATAAACAATATCTCTTTTCAGATTTTTCCTTTCATATGGATTACTCCCTTAAATATCTAGGAGTTTCTTATGACCACTCTTCCTCTTCTATTCTACAGTCTAATCTATTAAAAACCTGGCTCTCTATCTCCAAGGACATATCAAGATGGCAACAGTTAAAACTCCCTATGTTAACTAAAACCTCTAACATTAAATTGAATATTCTTCCAAAGCTCCTTTATCATCTCAACGCATCTCTTTCTTCTGCTTCAAATCTCTTCTTTAACAAAATACACAAAGCCCTTGCAAAATTCATATGGCACCCCAAGATGGTAAGGATCTCGTATCAAAGACTTACCTTGCCGAAATCTATGGGTGGTCTGGCGATGCCCAATCTCCTTCTATACTACAGAATCATTCACGCAAACAGGATATTCACAATTGCTAATCATCAACCAAACTCCCCTACTTGGACGCCTTTGTGGGTCAAAATGTGATATAACCATGCCCTAAAGTTAAACAATGATCTTAACCCTAAAGCTCTACCTTTTTTAAGTAAATTAAACCTTAAGAAACTAAAGCTACACTATTCCCTGAATGGGTTAATTAAAACTTTTTAGGAGTTATTCCAATCCCTCAATTTAGGAAACGCTCTCCTCCTCTTTCAACCAATTAATCTTAACCCGAATATAAACCTGAACGGTAAAATGATCAATTTGAGCAACTACCCGTTAATTAAAGACTTCACCTAATGGGATATTCATAAACACAGCCGTCTGTCCCTAACAGATCATTGAATTGCTTTAGATCTACCCAAAAAATATATCACTGTCCTGAGGCAATTAAGAGAGCTTACCATATCATTACTTCACAGTTATCCCAGCACTGATGTTGAGCATAACCGGGTGGTCACCCTACTACAAAACTTAGTTAGTAGGAAAAACATGCTATCTATAGCTTACAGAACCTTTTCCTCATTTCTAAACCAAGGAAAAATTATTTTTGCGGATTACTGGGACTAGCAAGGAACAAGCCTCTCGAGACAGCAGAAACTCCTGGCAATAAAATCTACCCTTATGTACTCTCCCTATAAAAAAACTTTGTTATACACAATTTATGATTACAAACAATTTATATTTAACTCCAGTCCACTTGAATAAATTTGATCTGAATGGATCCACTGCATGTTCCTGATGCTCTTATCCTCATGCAGATATTATTCACATTTAGTGGTTTTGTAGATATTCCCATAGTATTTGTTGCTCACTCAAGGTAAGACTGGAAAAATGGGTTACCACAAATCAACCTTATCCTGGGAAATGGCTTTACTGCATGTTACCGGCCTTAACATACCTAAACTCAAACTTCGTGCCCTAATTACACTCTGTCTCCTAGTTAAATTTTATATTACAAAGCACTGGATTGACTGCTCCAAACTGTCCTGGAGGGACTTTAAGAATCTGGCTATCAAATACATTACTTCTCAAAAACTACTAATAATTAACCCCCGCAAGCGGGCTACATACCAGGTAGTATGGGACTTTATCTTTCTTCTTTTGACTGATGTCTAACGGCTACTTCTTATATGACATTTCAATACCCCTGTCCACCATTAAATCTCTTAACCCATTCATTCCTTCTCTATTACATGTCTCCCTTTTTGATCATCGACATGGTGGTGTTTGATATTTAATTTCCCCCATTTCTCCAGTATTCTGGGGGTTGACTAAGGTGAATTGCAGTATGATAGTTGTTGTATCTACACTACCTTATAATTTTTACATCTGGAGATTTCCTTTTTGTAGCATTTCTTTTTTTTTTTTTTTCCTGTTCTTATTGGCACATATGTATATAGGTTATGATTTGGATCACTTATGTATTATTGTGCAGGATTAATCCATTTATTGTTGTAACAATGTTTTTTTACTCTTCCTTTTGTATTTGTCAAAACTAATAAAATTGTGTTTTGAAAAAAAAAAAGAAAACAATCAAATTTAGCTAACAAACTTGTTGTCATGTCTACCACTGATCTCTCTCTGATCACGGTACTCTCCTGAGATGTTTAGTATTCTTTCATGTTATAGGAGACAGCACTCTGTGCAGTGATTATCTTAAATTTGATGCCTTTGTTCACTTTAGTTAGCAGCATCATGTGGTCATTTTCATCATGTAAAATGGCTTAATCATAGGGACATCCTATTCTTCCATACGCAGTCTAGCAAATATGTATTCATCACTGTAGCTGAATAGGCCATCTCAGTGCTGCTTATTAATAACAACTGAATGGGCAATTAGCTATTTATCTAGAAGAAGACAAATAAATATATTAAATGTTAGAAATTGAGATTTTGTCTTCCATAAATAAATCTGACATCTAATGGTATTTAATGATATTCCTAGTAGGCTGACTCCCTGATTCCATATGAAAAATGAGAAAAAGGACTTGTGGAATGCTGGAGTGATATAACTATATAGATATAGATATAAATATAGATATAGATATACATATAGATAGATAGATAGATACAATAAATATAAATGTAAAATGATTTTACAAAGTTAGAGAAATTAAACTGTCTAGGAATTGCTGTTCAAGTATTTATATTCTGTCAGTTATATTCTGTCAGCTAAAGTTGTTCAATTATTAAGGCTTTTAGAGGCTTAGTGTGTTATGTACACTAATAATAGGTGCTTTAGAGTTTTCACTTAAAAAGTATTTGGGCTGCACAAAACAATTATTGTATTTTTATGATAAAACTTAACAATTTGTATTTTTTTAAACTGTAAAGGGCTCTTTAAATTGCAGAGAGGGCATACTAATCAACCAGCTTCTTTGTTAACTTGATGTGTGACTTTTTACTTATACTTAAAGAGCTGTGTGCACAGTGGCAATTTTTTCTGATGAAGTCCATGTATTTTGGACAAAAGCACTCTTTGTGGAATAAAAGAATCTTGGTTTCACTCCTGCCTCTTTTTTTTGGATTCTTGGTTGGATTACTTTAATTTTTGTTACTCATGTTCAAATCATCATAGACAAAATAATATACCACTTCCTTGCAAGTTGTAGGTCCTCTTCTATGACACAGAAAACCCATAACACATACTTAAGTTTACTGGAGACACTCACAAACCAACCCAATACCATATTCATGAGAGACTGTTAACTGGGAATAATAAATTACATCAAATGTGCAGGCACAGAGATTTCTGGAATTTCTGAACAGATTCCCTGAACCAGATTTGGTTGGCACGGTGATTCATTAGTTAGTGTTGTTACCTCACAGCAAGAGGTTCTCTGGTATGATCCTTGGCTGTAGTGCCTTCTGTGCAGAGTCTGCATGTCTTCCTCGCAGTCGAGTGAGTTTTAAAGACATGCAGGTAGGTGTGTATGCGTGTGTATGTGTGTTTGTGTGTGTATGGGTGCCTTCTGTGAAGGCTGGGTGCCGGGCTGGCAACTCGACACCATAAAAACACCACTGCCAATCAATATGCAGATGGGTGATCTGCTGTGGTGACATCTAACCAGCAAAAGATGAAAGAAATTGCTTTTTATTCCCTGAATCAGATTGTCAATATGCTGACCAGGGGCACAGACATATTGGATATGGTCCTCCTAATATGGGAAAGTGCTGCACAGCGCTGAGAGTAATGTTGTCTCTGGTAAGTTCAGACCACAAAACACTCTCCTTTATATGTTCATAAGTTCATAGGATGTTACTAGGCTATTGACCCAAAGGTCTTTACAAGCCTAGCCATTAAATCCTAATATAATAAAAGATGAGAGATACTGTCTATGCCCAAGTTTTTTTTAGCAAGGACTATCCATGTCCAGGAGAGAAGCTAGAGTAATCCCCAGTAGAAAAGTTATGTTTTCCCATCCAGTCATCCAGGTTGTGCTTAAACAGGGTCATGGAGGTGCTCTGCTTGATATGGATTGGAAGCCTATTCAGAGGAGTGTCAGCCTCTGAGAGATGTAGCTGTCTCTCCAGCAGGTCCTATTTATGTCATAGGCTAGATTCAAATCCCTGGAATGGGTGAGTCCTAGCCCATTTGACTTACAGATGTGTAGCATTTCCATTAGGTGTGGGTCAGAGATAGCCGTGTAAACCAGACATATCGCCTCTGAGTAGTCTATATGCTACTGAACACAGTGACAGTGACTTCAGTCTGTCTGTAAAACACATGCTGGAGACCCTGAATTGTTTTAGTTAGAAATCTCTAAGGTCTCTCAAGTTACTGCAGGTTTCTGGTATGACACATACAAAGGGAGATGAGGGATTAGTAAAGTAAAAATAAAACCCATAACCCCCTGCTAACTCTGGAAGGTTTAGGAACTACTCTAAGGCTAACTTCCTACTATTGAGTGATAACCAGGAAAAATGTCAAGCTCCCTCAAACATTGAGAACACTGATGCCTGTGCAGAACTAGTCATAGGAACTCTATACAAGAATGTTAATAGCTGCATAGAGGCAGCTGTACCCACCAGGAATAAGTACAGAACTAATTCAAAAAATCAGCTCCCCTTGTGGAGTCACAATATCAATAGGATGTGCAATAGCAGAATGGAAAAAAATCATGGCAAAAACTAGATGCAGCACCTAACAGGATAAAAGTGCTTTTATTAAAGTTTTGAAACAACTCAGAGGACAAATTAAGTTAACAAAAGCCAGATTTAAGGTACAACCACAAGGCATTCTTCAGCTGTGTCTGCAACCTCAAAGGCAATACACAGTTGTATGCAGAGCTCATCATAAATGGAACCACCTACACTGAGCCATAAGATATATCAAACTTACTAAGAGACAAATTCTGTTCTAATATTACCCCTCTCCCCTTCCGGCCCACTTGAGGAAATACCATCAGATATAACTCCCTCAGCTATTGCTTTGCAACTGCTCCACAATGCTGTCATTCTAGGGCAAAGAACATTGTATCCCAGGCTGCTTTCTAAACAGCATGAAACAGGACATATTAGGTCATGTGAAATCACTATTTAATGATAGCCTCCATCAAGTTTTGTGCCTCACAAATGGAGAATGGCAACTGTCATCCCTCTGCACAAAGGCAGGCCATCTACAGACCATGGAAATTACAGACACATGTCTCACTAGCCTCATAAGCAAAGCCATATAAAGAATTATCATGGAAAGTTCTGTAATGACATAAGAAACCACCAGACTCTGGATGCAACCCAGTTTGGTTTGGTCAAGAGCAGGTCATGTCTACTCACCCTGGTGGATGTTTTAAAAACGTCACTGAGCAATGGACAAGGGTGAAGTTATTCTCACTGCCTACTTTGACCTAGCTAAGGCATTTGACACAGCACCCCATTCTGGCATTGCTGACAAACTCAATATGTAAGGTATAAACCCTTTTGTCATCTGGTGGATAGCCAGCTGGCACACAGACAAAAAACAGGGAGTTAGAATTTGGGAGTCCACCTCTACAAAGAAGATAGTTGACAACAGAGTCTCTCTGGAATTGGTACTGGGACAAATCATTTTTAGCATTGACTTCGCTAAACTCAAAGCCATTACCAAGGGCTTCTGGCTGACCAAATTTGCAGACAGTTACAAATTAAGAGCAGTCATAAAATCAATCACTGACACTAATGTTCTCCAAGAAGGGCTGACACAGACAAATAGCTGGTGTTAGAGCCCTGGACTAAAATTAAATGCCAAGAAATGCACAGTAGTATCTTTTGGGAAGTTGGACACTTCTGGTAACTAACATATTGGCAACACACCTCTAAGATATAAGACGGTAGATAGGGACTTGGGAATACACTCAACCGCTGTGTGTCTACAGTAGTGAGGAAATCATTCTGTGTTGTGCAGCTTAAAAACAAAGGTATCCCATCTAGGTCCAAGGAGATTATTGAGAAGCTCATGAGTACAATATCCCCTTTGATATGTACCTAACCAGGCAAATCCAACAACTGGAACATCCACCAGGGTTCCTCACTGAAAGAATACAGGGCATAAATAGCATGTCCTATGCAAACTGCCTCAAAACCCTATCACTGTATTCTGTTTCTTGCAGGCTGTTAAGGGAAGATCTATGCATGGCATACAATGTATATTCTCACCCAATTCTGATGTATCTTTTTTATATCCGCAAAACAAGCAGCACCATAATTACCCATTCTAAAGTCTTAAACCTTGCCTATGATATAAACAGGACCTACAGGAGAGACAGGTATATAATACAGAGACAACCCCTACTCTGGAACAGGTTTTCCATCCATGTGAAGCAGAGTTCCTCCCTAACCAATTCAAGTGCAACTTGGTCAACTGGGTGGGGAACCATAAATTTACTCCTGGTTTGGCACTTATATCTCTAATGGACACAGGCAGCTTGTAAATGGTTCATCTCCCAGGCTCCTTCTTGTAAATGTTTCATCTCCTAAGTCCCTGCTTACACTTATCAAGGGTACCAGAACTTGTTAGAGATTTGGGATGCATGGCTTGGCTTAAAAATCAGCAGTAGTTATGGTCTATGAACCTATAGCTGTAATGTAATTGGCATGTTGACCTCACTGCTGGTGAAGTGACATGGCGCTGGCATGCATATCAGATTGTGTCTCCATATACAATACAAGTGTTTCAAAGGTTATTACATCTGTGCCAAGTCTTCCTGTTTCTTTAACCCATCTCAGAATACTTGTCAGGCAGAAACAAACTAATGGCGAACAGTTTTTGCCTTTACTGTACCAAAACCCTATTCATCTGCTATGTACCACTTTAGATGTAGTGTATTTTTTATTAGAATGAGAGTTAGAGTCTGTGAGATATATGCTAAAGCATTTTTCACTATTTCTGACACACACTGATAAAAATGCAGTGCAGATAATGCATCATACATCCAGTGTTACTCTCTTTTTTGACTGGCAGGAATAGCTTATTCATCCTCATTTATTCTAGGAATATATGTTTTAACCAAATGCAGTGGCTTATTTTACTGATGAAAATGGATCTGCAGTAGCACATCATAAGAAAACAATTTTAGTAAAATCATAATAACATGAACTTGCAATTCTCTGCCTTATCATCAGAAATATAATTATTTGGTTTTGAACTCACAGTTTTGGAGGAAGGCAATACAAGTAAGTAAAAATGATCATTTTTAAGAACCCATCTGGAATAAACAATAAAGTAGGAATAAACTGTACAACAGAAGGAGGAAGCTACTACATGACAGAGCAAAATCCCTAATAGGGAAGGCATCTCTGATCAGTACTAGCAAAAAATTACGATCCCAAATAAAATCCTCCAAGGCCAGCTTCAAGAGAAAAATTGCACAGGACACCAAAGACAATCATAAGGCTTTTATCAGTTATGTTAGAAACCTGGGATGCAACTCCCAGACTTGTTCTGAGTTGATTCTAAACGACAAAAAATACACTGAACCCACAGACATCGCCAATATCCTGGCAGACAGGTTCAGTGCAAACTTCTCCACCCCCCCCCCCCTCAAAAGAGCAAGTATCTATTCCAGCAGAGGGCTGCCTCCCAAACATCTCTGATGCTCAGGTGAAGGCTGCCCTCTCCAAAGCAAAAAACACTGCTTCCATGGGACCAGATGGCGTCCCAGGTTGCGTCCTACATGAACTCCAAGAGGAACTAATCCCTCAAATAAAACAGCTATACAATCTCAGCCTCACTACAGGATATGTGCCCACAGAATGGTGTACAGCAACAGTGGTCCCACTCCACAAAGGTGGAGCCTCTACGGACCCTGGAAACTATCGCCCCATAAGCCTGACTAGCTTAGTCTGCAAGGCTATGGAGAGGATCATCAGGGAGCTTATAAACAAAGACATTGGAGACCTACAGACACTGGATCCTACCCAGTTCGGCATTCTCAAGGGCAGATCCTGCCTTTTGAACCTGGTTGACTTCTTCGAAACAGTCACCAAAGCCATAGATGAAGGGAAGGTAGTCCACACAGCCTATCTGGACCTTGCAAAGGCATTTGACACAATACCCCACTCGGGCATCATAGATAAGCTATCCAGCTTAAATATAAACCCCTATGTCACAAGATGGGTCGCAAACTGGCTCAAAGACAGAACCCACAGAGTGAGAGTTGCTGGAGCCATGTCAGACTCGAAACCGGTCACAAGTGGCATCCCACAGGGTTCTGTCCTGGGACCACTCTTGTTCGGTATATACTTTTCCGAAGTACAGGCAAACGTGGGAGGACTATGGCTCACCAAGTTCGCAGACAACTGCAAACTGGGCACCATAATCAACTCTCCAGCTGACACAAGCTTCCTTCAAAAAGGTCTCACAGAGACAGATGACTGGTGCCAGCACCATGGTTTAAAGCTAAATGCCAAAAAATGTATAGTCATACCCTCTGGCAAAAACAATGTGCCCACAAATTACCACAGAGGCGGAAACCCATTAAGTACAGAGAAAGTTATTAGGGACCTGGGGACCCAAGTTGATAGCAATCTCTCCTTTGAAAACCACATTGCCAAACTGGTTAGAAAGACCTTCTACATAGCCCACCTCATCACAAAGGGTTTCACATCTAGATCAAGAGAGGTAATCGTGCCCCTTTATTCATCCCTCATCAGGCCCATCATAGAATACAATGCCCCTTTTGGGATGTACCTTACCTGACACCTGCAGCAATTAGAAAGACCCCAAAAGTATCTCACCAAGAGGATCAAGGGTCTCAAACAGATGCCATATGCTGCTCGGTTAAAAAAACTCCAGCTCTACTCAGTTGCATACCGCCTACTTCGAGGCGATCTATACCTGACATACAAAGCTATGTCAAATCCAGAATTAATGGACATGCTCCACCTCAGTAAATCTAAATCCCTTAGAGACACACACTCGAGGGACTTGAACCTCAGCACAGAAATAAATAGAACTTGCTGGAGGGACAGGTTCATAACCCAGAGGCTCCCTTCGCTCTGGAATAGAATTCCAGTTCATGTGAGGCAGAGCACCTCACTGAATCTCTTCAAGAAGAATCTCGATAGGTGGATGGGGGATCGTAGGTTTGTCCCAGGGATTACTCCCGTGTCACTATTAGACAGAGGCACAGTAAACTAAATCTTAAAAAGGGCACAGTATACTTAAATCAAGGGGTGGCGTAAGCCATACAGAATCGGGCTAGGCTTATAATTGTCCCATTAACAAGACATAGACACTATATATATATATATATATATATATATATATATATATATATATATATATATAAATACCACTGTTCACTGATGGGTCCTGGTTACTAGATAATCTTGTCCTGAGAATTTTAGTAGTCTACTGTCTGCTGGGCCATTTTTTTTCTTTTTTATTCCTTTTTTCTCCTTCTTTTTTTTTTCTTTCCTATGTAATTTTTATTTCCTCTTCTACCCCTTGATAGTTTTTAGCTCAGGGCATTTCTCATCAAAGTTGGCCTCCACTTATTGGAGCATCTGTCATAAAAGAATTTAGTCTGTGTCCAGCTTTTTCCAACTGATGGCATCAATGTCTGCTTTCTTATGATTCATATACTGTGTGTCTCCATGGCATTTTATTTGAAAATCATGGGGTGTTTTTGTTATTATTTACCATGGAGTAAAAAAAAAACAGCTGTCTTCATAGTGAAGGGTCAAAACATTCATACATAATGCTCATTTTGCTGGATCTGGTTTTAAGAGTTATTGCCTCAATGCTAGAGACATTGCCAGAACATTTATGTTAATTGGTACAATTCCTCTGAAACCATTAGTGGTGATACCTTCAGAATATTTAGAGGGCATTAGTAAAGTGACCTAGTTAAATATCTATATAGAAGGTCAAGAATAAGGAAACCATATTCAGGGATAATTAATAGAACATGGGCAGTGACAATTCACTAAAATAGTCTTGTAAAGGTGATACATGGCTGTAGTGGACAAAGAGTGAAGTTGTTAGTGAAAATTCTGCTAAGGCATTTAACCCAAAGTTACGTCCACTTGCATGTGAATGATAGTACCGTTATCTCTATCACAGGTAAATAGCATACACAATGAAAACCTTGGCCATTTAACACAGAGATTTAATTTCTGAATCAGATAAGCTTGGTATCTACAAAAACATCCTTTAAAGGTGCAGTAGCAACACTGTCTAGGAGCCCGAGTCACACAGTGTGGAAGTGGAGAGTAAAGGAATCAAACCCAGGATTAGAAGATGATGCTCTCCAACAGTTTATAAACTAACAGTCCAACATTTCAATCATAACTTATAAGTGGCAAAAACTATATGAGGGGATACTGAAAAGAATAAAGGCATTGAGTTGACTTCCAAACTGCAGAGCAAATTACTTACTTGAGTCCTGTAGATTCAGCATAATATTTGTAAGACCATTTGATGAGAATGTGCATATAAATGTTGAACCAGTACCTAAAAAGCTAAATTTTCTACAATACAGAAAATTAGAAAAAATGGATTTCATAAAAAATATATTGGATTTCAGAAATGAGGGATATCAATTTAATAAAATTTTAGAAGTCAATAGTTGTGCTGCAGTTCATACATTTATTTCAGTTTTACCGGTTCTAACATTTTTTGTTTCATAGAACCCTATCAAAAGATCACAGATGACTGCAAACTGGGAGCCATTATTGAATCCCCAAATGATGTGGATACTCTACAAAAGGGCCTTACAGAAACAGATGCTTGGTGCCAGAGCCATGGGCTCAAGCTCAATGCCAAGAAATGTATAGTTATCCCCTTTGGGAAAAAACATGTACCCGTGAATTACCACATAGGTGGCAGTACACTAAACACCAAAAGTGTGATGAGAGACTTTGGGACATAGGTGGAAAGTGGTTTCACCTTCAGTAACCACATCGCCACAATAGTCAGGAAATCCTTCTATGTGGCACATCTCATCACTAATGGCTTTTCATCCAGAAAAAAGGAGGTCATTGTCCCACTGTACTCATCCCTCATTAGACCCATTATAGAATGCAACGCCCCATTTGGTATGTACCTCTCAAGACATCTGCAACAACTGGAAAGGCCACAGAAATACCTCACTAAAAGAATCACAGGCCTAAAGCAGATGCCCTTTGCTGACCACCTTAAAAAAACTCTAGCTATACTCTGTTGCATATCATCTACTGTGAGGCGATCTCTGCTTAACATACAAGGCCATGTCAAACTCAGAGCTGTTGGACATGCTACACTTAAAGAAATCCCAATCCCTCAGAGCCACATGCTCCAGGGATCTAAACCTTGTCATTACAATAAACAAAACATGCTGGAGGGATAGGTTCCTGACCAAGAGACTCCACAGACTCTGGAGTAGACTGCCCATACATGTCAAGCAGAGCACCTCTTTGGCCATCTTTAAAAGGAACCTTGATGACTGGATGGGAGAAAGGAAATTCATCCCAGGGATCACGTCAGTCGCCCTGCTAGACAGTGGTCCAGGGAAGTAAATAGTGTGGGAAGAAATAGCCAGGGAATTGTTATGGCTAGGCTTGTATAGGCCCTAGGGCTGATAGCCTAGTACCAACCTATGAACCTATGAACCTGATACCTGTTCATTTACAGGGGAATGAGGAGTAGTCACCATGGTCCATATTACCTCATGCTGCAGATACTGGGAATTTTTGTTTATGCTTGGACCATGTTCCCCTCTCTAGAGGTTTGACATGTAATATGTCAATGTAGGAATCACATACATACTCCAATGCAAGATGTCTGCTGCAAAAATCCCTAGCTGAACAGCAAGAGTGTTGCAGTACCTGCAGCCCTCAGCAGAGGGCCAGTAAGGACGAAAACGTAATATTCTTTCCCTGTTTATTTATTTTATTTATTTGTTTGAATTTGATAGAGGGGTAGAGCTCTGATTTCAGTGCACCAATTTTAGTCTCGGCTTGGAAGTACAGAAGGTAGCAAAACAAAAGTATAAAGTAAACATAGTTGCAGTTAAATTGTGCCAGAAAATGTAATATAGTTCCGTAACACAAAGGGTTGTATAAAACAGAAGGAAATGGTTGCACTGCAGACTTATAGCACTACATTCTTACACGTACAAAAATTGTGTTTTTATAAATCCAGTCAGGTGATTAATGTCTTATGATCATAGGATCATAAGAGGCAACTAGGCTAACAGTTCTAGAGGCTTTTTAAGCCTAGCCATTCATGGCCCCAGTTTTCCAAGGGCACAGGCATACACCTTTTTCCAGAAGAATTTTGGTCTGTGTATTGGTCAGCTTTGTTTAGACTTGAATAAACTCTTTTTCTGCCATTGAATTGATTGTATTTTAATGTTGTGTAATTGGGTATACTGCAAATGTGCTTTTTTTTATGCGGGATGGTATTTCTATACATGCCAAGCATAGGAGGGTGTTACACCCATCTGTTAACAGGTATTGTTTTGTACACCATAGTAATTAATGGAAAGAATATATCTAGTATAATGTTTTATCATATTGATAAGAGCTTTTGCTGTATGATTTGGCTCCATTAAGTCAGGGACCGGGGATCAGTTGATATATGACAGGGAGGTTGCAAGCTGGTTGATGTTAGCATGTGATTTGATTATGAAGGTTATATACTTAGGGCGATTTGCTAGTGTTAGCTTTTTTATGTAGGCGTTTATAGGGTAGTGATCATTAAAAGATGGGGATGTATGGTAATTGGAAATATATTGGATGGATTGTTTGTGATTATTAGATTAAGAAGTGAGTATTTTGAGAATGTTATGTTGTGTAGACTAGGTCAGAAGTGAATGAGGCTGTGGTCAGGAAGAAATTCAGAGATGTCATTGTGTATTGGTCCCAGAAGGTTTAGACTGAAATCACCTAGGACAACAAGATTTTTATATATTTTGGGACTGAGGTAATTATGTTGTTTAGTGTTTGGAATTTTTGCACCAGGGAAGGAGGTGGTAGACAAGTTATTTATTTATTTATTTTACATTTGTTAACCAGGAAAGTCTGACTTGGAACGAGACAATTTTCAATGGAGACCCAGGGTGAAATGCTCCAGATGCATGTCTTTGTAACATGGGAGGAAACTGGAGCACCCGGAGGAAACCCACATGAATGCAGGGAGGACATGCAGACCCCACACAGAAGGCACCCAACCAAAAACTGAACCGGAGAACCTCTTGCTGTGAGGGTGCAATGGTAACTGCTGCACCACTGCTCCGTCTAGTTAATGCTATGCAGTATGGGTGCTTGTTTGCGCTGTTAATTTTGAGTATAGTCTAATTTGAGTTGGAGTCAGCTGTTGCTGTTAGCTTGTGTTACTAGGACTATGTTGAGACTATATTTGTATAGAAGTGAGGTGCTGCCACCTTTCTAGATTCCAGGTGATGCATCAAAATAGTAGTCAGTCTGGAAAGAAATGATGGATGGATGAGTTGTCAGATTTAATCAAGGATTCTGTAATGGTGATAATGTCTGGAACGTGTTGGGTTATGCAGGTGCTGATTTTGTCTAGTTTATTTCTAATGGCTTGAATGTTGAAAAGGAAAAAGGAAAGATGATGTGAATGTCTCTATTGGGATAGGTAGAATTTTGAAAGACGACCAATATTTGATTCAGTCTTATTTCTAAAAAGTAGTATTAACAGTATTAATTTTTAATACAGAGAGAATTTATGGCAGAATTTTGTTAATTTTACGAAACATGTGAGTCTTTAATACAGGAATTAAAGATAGTGTGTGCTCAGTTGACAGTCTTTGATGAAGTGGTAGAGTTCAAAGGTGATGTTTGTGTGCTTCAGTTGAGTTTCCAAGGAATTTGTAGTAAATGTTGGTAGATGATACAAGAAATAATTATCATATGTGATGTTTTGATCATCTAGCTCTTTGGTAGTGAGATATAAATTAGTAATAGGCAGAAAGATGGTATAGAGATTTGAAACATAATGAGTTAGGTGGAAATATTGTGCTGACATGCAAGGAGGATAGTCATTGTTTTAAAAAGGGTGGAGTTTATTTGCTTCATAATTAGTGTGTTTGCTAGTTGAATAGGTTAGATCTTACAAAATGTAATATAGCCTGATGTCCTAGTGTGTGCAACTGTGTGTCGCTGCAATGATTAGTCTCAATAGGTTTTGTACATTTAAAGGGAGTAAAGTAATGAAACAGGGGATGGGGAGGTGGTTTACAACAAATGTGCCAGTCTGCAGTGTGGCTGGAGTATTGGAGAATGGAGAGGAGTGAAGGTTGTGACACATCCTATGTTAGCAGGAATCAATTAGTCTGTGCAAGCACAGAAACTCTGGCTCATTGAACCAGGACTCAGATCATGTCAGTACAGCAATACTTGAGGTGTGTATCACAAGAAACATTTCAGCATCCCATAGAAAATGTGCAGTAAAAGTTACTTTAATCTAAAGTTACGTGAAACAGGAAATATAGCACATAAAGGGAGACATTCCCTGACAAGATGATCCCTGACTGCCTGCTACCCTCTGGTATCATGTAACTAATCAAGTCCTGGATTCCAACATCCAGGCTTAATGTGCCACTGAATGTAAGACTCCAATATAAATAAACTGAGAAATAAGGAGGTCTGTTTGGTTTATAGTCCATCCTTAAATAGCTCTCATAAGTCTGGCATCAGCAGATTATAACCTCAGCATCCTGTTAGATAAGTATACACCTTGAAGGTATACAGGTGGCTAAGTAAATGGAGATGGCATAATAGATAAGGTGCTTATTTCATAGATAAGAGGTACAGCATTTGATCCTCACCAAGGGAAACTGGCTTAAAATGGCTCACAAGAGCAACTACCCTAGTACTTACCTATGCACCTATTTTTTATTTAGTCTTGTAACTCTTGTTTCATAAACCAGAGGTCGTAAATTCAAATCATCAAGGGCTTAGCTTGCTCTTTGAAGGAGGTCTTGGAATAATGGTTAAAGTCTTTACCTCTCAGATGCAAAAGTACAGGATTTGATTCTAACCTCTGGTTAATGGCTAAGCTTACAATAGAGTGCAGCCTGATAACCTAGCATTTACCTATCAACCTACAAGAAGTGCACTTTTGTAGGCAAGAAACTATTGTTTGTTAGGGGATGGTATAATGATTAAGGTATTTACCACATAGACAAAAGGTACAGGGTTTGATTCTTACCTTTGGAAGGGAACTTGGCTAGACTTAAAATAGCCCACAAGTCAGCTAGAATAATACTTAAGGAGGCACCTATAATTCAGAAAGGAGGCAAGCTAATCTGCTTGACAGCTGTCTTTTTATTCTGACACTTTGCATTTGAACACCAGGAGAATAACTTTGCTCAACTTGTTGCACATTTTCACACCTACTAAAAGATGAGAAGAGATTTTTTTTTCTTTCTTTTATTTTTACAAGATTAGTTCTTTATGAAAAAGTGTAGGAAGTTTAGGAAGTTATTTTTATCAGTTTATGAAACTGGAACATTATGTATTTTCAGAGTCAATGTTACATTTAATGGTCTGGAGGGTTAGAGAGGTGTTGTTATGGTAAGAGTGATAACAAAAGAAAGTGAGAGAGAAAGAGAGAGATAATACAAATTTGTGAGACTCGTCAATTCTATCTTCACTTGGGGACTTGGAGGCGTGACTATAATGAGTTATGATACCAAGACTGAATAGCAAAAGAGAAAATAACAGAGGGACAGCGTCATGGAATACAGAAGTGTGGACACATATCAGCTTCATGTTTATAACTGTTTAGTTTGTGTGGGCGGGCTCTGAGATTCACTCAGAAGAACATTATAGAAGATAAAAAATGAAAACTGAAATTGAAATAGAAATTGTGAGTGGTAGAAAATGTTCACATAATAATGCCTTTTATGAGTATGTATTATTCTTGAGAAATGAGCATAATATAGAAAAGTTAGTTACTATTCTGGAAGGATATTAATTATTATTAGTGTACTCTGCACCATGCATTAATTAGTAATGGATTGCATACTGTACAAAGTTGTGGTTTTCTAGATATAGTCTTGTGTCTGCTTTACAATTAACAGGCTGCAAAAGCCCAACAATAGAGGGACCCCCGGATTCATGAAGCTCGGTGCAAGGCCGGTGTAAGGCCTGCGCCGGCCGTGCGGTGTATATATGGTGTAGTAGCGCCATATGCATATTAATGAAGGTGCGCTGCAACCACATCCACGTGCATAGGACACGTGCGCAAGTGCATGGGGCGTTACTAAGCTGCGCCCGGAGGCGTGTCAATGTCGGCTGGCGATGAGCAACCTAAACTGCTGAATATTATAGCCTGCCTGCAATAGTAATCGCACCTATCAGTGTCCGTGGATAATGAAACATATGCAAAGCATGCAAGACAGTTCCTGGCCACACAAAATGGAGAACCAAACAGAAATGCATGCAACACAATATGAGTTTCCGTCCATGGAACAAATGATATTTAAAATCATGTGTCCGTAATGTACTGCACTGTCAGTAGTTATACCCAGTGGAAGTGAAGCGCATCATGTCAGCGCGCCGCCAATACACACGTCTAGCCCCACGGGCAGGGTCACAAGCAGTCCCACAGTGGTAGTGATAGTACACAGCTGGGCAGTTGTGGCCATATAACAACCATAAAGAAACCTGACAGTCCAAATTGTATACCAAACTCACACAAACATATGAATATTAAAATGTGCTACACACATGAACAGAAACGTAACCGGCACATACACATAGGATGCTATATGCGGAACCGGGACATCCAAATGCAGAACCCATGCATGCAAATGCAATACGCAACAACCCCTGTATAGCACATAACCCGCACCCAAGTCCGAATGTCCACCAAATCCAGCTACCAGCCTTGCGCAGCCGTACACCTACACATAGCGAGTATTCCCCATATGTAGTAGAAAGTATTGACCTAGGCAGTGTCAGGATTGCAAATATGTATCCCACGTGTGTAAACATCCCATCACAGTTATGTAAATCCAAATGCCTGCATGTCCATGTTCTGGCAAAATGGGTATACATCCCGCGTGGGATAAGTAACCTGTTGAAACATCAGAGTTGTTCACACGCCACAGTGTTTAGTACTGTACACATCTGGACAAAACATGTATGTGTAGTCACAGTACTGTTCAGTTTCTAGACAGACACGCAAAACATACTACGCAGGATGGAACACCTGTCCACCATGCAGGTCTCCCCACTAGGGTTGCCACCTGTTCAGATGCCCAAGGTGGGACATCTGATGTAGAAATGTGAGAATTTGCAGGATAAAACATACCCCCGGCCAGTGCAAAAGACAGAATTACACTTGTTTGCCAAGATAAAAGCTTATGTCATAGCATGTGAATTGCTTATGCTAACCCAAATAATAGTTATGTGTTTCAGATACAAAATACCTGTATCAAGCAACTATTAAAGAAAATAAGAAATATACCTGTGTCTTAAAATCACAGGACACTTGCCATGTCTTAGGTGTCATCGCAGGACACAACTGTCCAAAGTGGGACTTCCCCTTGTAAAGAGGAAGAGGTGGTAACCCTACTCCCCACTGAATTATCAACAGTATATATTCAACCCAATCACATACTGACACCACCACTCAACCTATTACAGCAACAAAATCTGGACAAAGCCTAAAATGACAGGTGGACAAATAGGGATAGATGTAAGTACTGCTCTCACAAACTTCGAAAGTTCACAGAATAATAGTATGTACATTAGCATGAAATGTTGTGAAGGATGTGGGGTAGTCCCCGAGTATTACAGAGGTCCGTACATTCTTACTGTAACAAACCTTCACATACGTTTACTGTACTACTGCATACCTGTAGTTAATTCATAGTTAATTCATGTCCAAAATAATAATACTCGTATGAATGAATACAGGAAATAGTCAAATGTGAATGGGAACACCACTCACCGTGGATAATGTATTGTAACCACCCCCACCCATATTATGTATTGCCAACATTAGAAGCTGCTGACAGGTGCCTAAACACCTGTGTCTGTAAACACAGGTAAAATAATGTGAATGGGAACACCAACACTGTGGATTATGCATTGTAACTACCCCCACCCATATTATGTATTGCCAACATTATAAGCTGCTGACAGGTGCCCAAACACCTGTGTCTGTAAACACAGATAAAATGTTTAAAATGGACAAACTCTGTCCATGTGCTTTGTCTGACATTTGAACATGGTCAGGTCAGTTCCGTTCACCAGGCGGACAAGCCTAAACCCAGATCACCACATGAACACCCTGACAATTAAAGACTTGTATGTGTCAGGACTATAAGCCTTGGGGTTCTGAATATCCCTGTAGTGATGAAATATGCAGCTTGGGTCCAGAGCAGTAGAGAATAGGGAATGTGTAATATGTAGTACCGCATTTTTCCCAGCAGGAGAATGGATGCCTGTGTTGTAAGTGAAGCGGTGAGGCATATGTTAATGTATCTATGTACTATGGGTATTCGTATAAATGAGTCAGAACACCAAAAGTATAGTGGTTACAGCATCCAGCCAACGTGAATGCAGTCCCGGTTCAACTACGACTACAGCACATATAATGTTAAAGTGTAATGAATGCGTCTGTGCTGTACAGACATGTAAATATGTAAATGTGAACGTGTGTTTCGTATATGTCCGTTAACCGGATTACAGATATTTTACTGGTACTGTCACAAGTAATAAAGCCCATGTAAGCACAAAGACTTAGTAAACATATGTAACCCACAATAAGGATATGCATGTGCGCCTGCGCGTAACCCACAATAAGGAAATGCAAGTGCGCCTGTGCGTGTGTAATCCGCTCACAGCATAGCAAATGAATGCTGGTTTCTGCACGTAATGTCTATATATGGATATATACATTTGTGTATAGATATATATATCCACAGACTTAAACTAAATAAATAAATGAAATAAAGAATGTACAGACAAATATATATATATATATATATATATATATATATATATATATATATATATATATATATATATATATATATATATATATATATATATATATATATATATATATATATATATACACACATATATATATATATATATATATATATATATATATATATATATATATATATATATATATAGACACTCAAACACATACAACATTAATTGATATATACCTAACAAACATATAAACAAATGTCCTCATAGATATAACACATGTACATAAATAGGTTACACTATAGCTAGTATGGATACACATAACAGACATGCAATTAAGGTAAATACACTGCTGCTCTCAAAACTACTGCCCGGAAAGTATCAGTGTGCCAGATCTATAAGTCCTACTCTTTAAACATGGATATAGGTGTCCTTTGCAGGACTCCAAAAATAGTGAATCTATAAACGCACTGTCCTGTAATGATTGCTGCAAAGAAGTGTCATCTGCAACTACAATATAGCTGTACATGCAACAGTAGCTTGTGCAAGTGTAATAACACATGGGTTGACAGAATGTAAGACATATGTACCGACATGCGGAGAGTGGATAGTGCTTAGAAGTGTCATCATACTTTATTATCGCTCACATTAAATATGTGTTATGACTACTGTGGAGGGGTATCAGGTCTGGGAATCATGGGTATGCAATAATGGGCCTAGGTGCCTAGGTGTTGGTTGGCACAGATTTATGAGGTCCGCCCCATGGGAGTGATTAATATATCTATGTGGGTATAGCAGACGCCTCTAACTTCCTAAAATGAAGAACCAATCTACTGGATATCGTGTGAACTATTGGGGGAAGATGTAGGGAGTTATATTAGTGTCATGTAAGCGATTATCATGGATGTACATGCGTACGAATAAGATGGTAACCATACCTCTCAATCAGAATAAGACATCTGGACAAAGGCATTTTAAAATAAGTACAAATAGGGACTATCTCAAATATTCCTCTTACAAAGTCAGAATGTTGATAGAATAATGGATCAGTCAATAGTATGAATGTTCTGAGGGTTATTAATTGTAAACTACTAATGTCTGTCATTATTGTCTAACCCCACAGTCCCTAATGACTTCCCACTAAATTACCAGAAAGGCACAATATTATTAAAAAAGGAACAAAATCCGACGTCTAAGTTTGGGACATTTACCCAAAATGTGTACAGTTCAGAGGTATGAAGGTAACCCTGACCTAAATAAATGTACAGAACTAGTGAGATTAGGTGGACAGGTGTGAAGAAAGACGTGATGACAAATGACAAAACATGTATAAGTCAAAAGCATGTACCTCGACAAATCTGGATGAATACTAATGCCCTGTGATAGTCAATGTGGAAGATTAATAGAAACAACATAAATGTGTCCCTCAGGGTGCTATGCAGTGTCCCCGATACAGTGTTCAGTCTCCCACACATGCATGTGAGTTCTGCCACTGATGGAAAGCGCAAATACCGGCGAACACATAAGGTAGATGATAGCAGAATATGTTTTGATCAGCACCTGTTGGCTTTTGTGAGGAACACAACACTCTGGGCGGGTGTGTCCTACAAAAGGAATGTAATGGCATCTGGCCTGTGATTTCTCCATATATTGTGTGTAGTGGTGTAATAAAATGACATATCTTGTATCAGAAACAGATACATGTTATAGGAAACAGTATCATCAACTATACCACTACAAGACAAATCTGAAGGTATGAAAAGTGCTGAAGTAGTCAGTTTAGTATTGACCGCAGGTATGTGTGGACTTGTCAAATGTCACAGCTGTACATATAGTTTCTATAGGGCTGTCACCTCTACAAATTATGAAAGTGGGAGGTGCTCTGTAGAAATGACAGACGTAGCAGGTCAAAACATACCTACAGCCATGCTTACTCCACAAATAGACATTTTAGCACACATCAAAGCTTAGGCCAGGATTCATGAAGCTTTGGTCAGTGTACGAGTAGAGTAAGAGTAGAGCAAGGCAAGATGTCTGCCGAGCTATTCAGCAATATCCTGTAGGGGCGTGTAACACAGCTCCTCAAACGAACGTTGCACGGATAATGTTAGGATATGCAAATTACCCCATTTGTAGGTGAAAGCTATGCAAATGATGTAAAATATGTGATACATGAAACAGTAAGCTGTCCATGCAAGAGTAGAGTTATGTGCAGAAATGTACACGGATGTTAACCGAGTAACGTTCTGCAAGTAGCTAAACGGAGCAATGTCATCTGCAAATAAAGGATGGTTTAGTTGAAGAAGCATGCCGATGGCCAAATATAAGGCCAGTGGCATGTATTCCCATTGGAAATTAATAAAACTCTAGTTGTCCTCCCCTGATCTCCGGTGTTTAAGTGTAGCGCAGCGGCACGAGTACGTGCTGTGCATACAAAACAAGACAAATATGTAAAATATACATACAAATTGTAATGTCAGTTAAAAGTTATTGCATCATGCAGGTGAATGGCAAGCTGAAGACAACATGGCTACTGAGTAGGGGTTGCTATCTGTGGAAGCGCACACTCAGAGATGTAACCAAGCATTAGTAGGCAATCCTATGCAATTGAGGCTGAGGATAGTGAAGCACAATTTGTCATGCCATATGGGCCCAGCCTCTACAGTGTAAGAGTAGGTTAAGGGGACTATCAGCGTAGAAGATAGGTGACATCATGAGTGTGTATGTATAAAACACTGTAATCTTATTGGAGCAGTGTGTCACATGTCTGCTGTCAGTGACTCATCAGTTGAAGAGGCGTGTTATGATTTATCCTAGGTAAAGTCAGTAAACTGATGGTTAACGCCATGGATATCACTGAAGTTCCTTGCAAACCTGTTGAAGTGTGTTTGCGCCCGTGCAAGCCTGTAAGCCTGAGTAAGCATGTGTGCATGTGTGTCAGCCCGTGTGCGTGAGTTGAAGAACGAGTAAGCTACTGTAAGATTGTTGAAGCCCGTGTAATGTTGTGTAAGCCAGTGTAAGTGTTTGTACGCATGTATAAGCCTGTGTGCACACGTGGAAGTGGATATGCACTTCACTGTGCTCCTATGCGCGGCACCGCTCACTGTGGACACAAACAGTGAAAAGAAAGGTAAACAAATAGAAGTAAGTTAACCAAGGAGAACTACCACAGCTAGCAGGTGAAAACAATCAGACTGAGTATATTACACAGCCAGTACAGTAGGCCAGCACATCACAGCACGTACAACTCTACAAACAGCAGTCCACCATGTTTTTCTCAGACACACTGCAACACTGTAGTATACTAAGAGAAGTGCAAACTGTAAAAGCTTAACTGAGACAACATAATGTTAGGGGCTGCCATTGCTATTATACGGCAACATATGCAACATGTGGAGGGTTGTGCCAATGTGAATGCTGCTTAGCATCACACAGTGAGTAGACGGAGAGGAGTGTGCAGGCACAGGGTAACCTACCAGGGGCTACATGAGCTGGAGATAGTAGAGCACTATAGAGTAGACAGAGACCTCCTGCAGAAGATTGTGGATCTGTGCAGGCCATGTCTCACACACAGAACCAACAGAGGGAAACCTATTCCAGTGGAAACCAAGGTATGTGTTGCCCTAAGGATACCAGCAACAGGTACCTTCCAGAGATCAACTGGTGATATGATGTGGAGTTTACAAACATCAGCATCCAGGGTACTGCACCAGTTCATGAATGCCATGTCAGCACATGTCAGTGATGATGTATATATCCCCAATTCCCGTAAGGTACTG
The DNA here is from genome assembly GCF_019279795.1 of Protopterus annectens. Classification (NCBI taxonomy): domain Eukaryota; kingdom Metazoa; phylum Chordata; order Ceratodontiformes; family Protopteridae; genus Protopterus; species Protopterus annectens. The sequence continues at coordinate 266,183,337 of NC_056744.1, read as the reverse complement.
GGCAGCAATATGTGTCATTTCCACACAATAGTGGAATACCCTAAGTACTGTGTGCAATACACTGCATGCACATATGCTTCAAAGCTCCAGCCAGTGAGTGTGGTAGGGCCTACATCATCCACAAGGGCTTCCCCTCCATGAAGTGGCAGTTTGTGTGTGATGGCCAGCCCATAATAATGAATGTGTGTGCTGGATGCCCTGGAAGCTGCAATGCTTCCAATATGTGGCATCTGACACAGCTGTACAAAACATTTGGCAATGGGGACAACCCTCATGGTCACCTAGTGGGGGATGCTGGATGTGCAGTTCAACTGTGGCTGATGACACACATCACAAATGCACACACACATGAACAGGAATGCCATAATGAGGCATACGCACATAGACACCTTACTCTAGCATGTGTTTGTGTCGCTCAAGTCACAGTTCTGGTGCCTGGACACATCTGGTGGAGCATTAAAGCACTTGTCAACTACATGTATCAGAATTGTCTGTGGCCTAGGTCATCTGTGTCACACACACACACACACACACACACACACACACACACACACACACACACACACACACACACACACACACACACATGACAGTTTATATACATAGTGTGAGTGACTGTTCATGTATGTGTAATACTGCAGAACAGTTCAAACACAGCAAAGTATGTCAATAATGGACATTCATCATAGTTGTACAACCACCTTGGAGGATATGCATGCAGAACTCTCATTGCATATGTGATACAGTGATGTACTTCAAAATTCCATTGTAAATGCAAATATCAAATGACAAATGACATAGCACATATCTATATGTACACTTTGTTACCCATTATACATATTGGGGTGTAATACCTATGTGTTACTGTTGGTAAAGTATGTGTAGTAAATGTGGATAACTGACTCTGTTTAGCCTTATAGGTGTACAGCATGGGTTGGATAACACATATCTGTCTGTATGATACCCTTGTGTAGACTAACTGTGTCATGTGCAAAATGCATTCTAGGCCACAGTATGAATTCCCAGATGTGGACAGGAATATCCCTATTGTCTTTGCTTGTAACTAACATGGTTATATGTCAAACAGTAATGGTCCCAGCAATGTGTGGCGGTCAATACCAGTGCAAACTGGTATAGTATAGTACATGTAGGATCCACATGCTACTGTGTGTCCTACATGTGTGGGTCAGTTGTGAAGATATCATATAACAATTGGTCATTCAGACTGTTGAGGTCGTGTCTACTACCATAATGCAAAACTATGACAGATAGTAACAGTATCACCCACAGCACCATGTAAAACCATAGCAATCACACATGTGTAGACAAGTACAACAATATGTGTAGTATAATGCATACTGGCCACCAATAGAAACTATGAAGTGTTAACAGTGTAAAATACAGGACGTGTCACCATTCCAATGTGTCCACTATACATGTACATGCAGACAGTGCACCTTCACCATGTTCACATATAGATACATGTAAATCTGTACTACACACATCACACACGTACTGCACACTCTGTAACACATGCTGCCAATACTACACACGTCAGTCAAATGGCACATGGATGAATAATACATCTTCAGAATTAACAGTGCTGTACACTATACTACATTGATGATGATAGCTGGAATGTATCATGCCTGCTTACATACACCTAGAAGGAAATCACACTTTGTGTTAACAACATTGTAATATTATTACAGTGCTATGAAGCCACCCTGTGCATCAGCACCATGTTAGTCTGTACCTGCATCAATGTTACACATTACAAGAGGTGGCACAGGTGTCATCATATGCACAGGGTATGTAGTTTCTTTTCCAGAGCCTGTCAGTGAACCAGCCAATCAACAGGTATGCATTTGTGTGTGTGTGAGGGACAACAGGTTTTTCATGGCCCAATGTTGATGCAATGTGTGTGTATGTGTTATCCCTAGCTGTTTGTTTTATGTGTGTCTCTGCATGTACACTGTTTCAGCATGTGTCAGCCATATACTGGAGGTTGTGGGACAGTCACAGACTGTACCTGCCAGGCTGTACAGATCGCCATTCCTGGCCATGGACAGCCCTACAGGCATTCAACCATAGTCCAGTCCTGCACCTGGCAATGTATACACATACATACATGGGATCTGTATCACAACCTG
>NC_056744.1:266151184-266178684 GCF_019279795.1 Protopterus annectens | reverse complement strand
AGGGCCATCTTGCATGCACACGGAGTCTAATCATGGAAGGGTGCAGTGTGGAATGTACTGTGTGTCCATCTGCACAACGGTGTACTGGGCATGCTCACACACTTAGCAGTTGCAAAGGGCCATCTTGCATGCACATGGAGTCTAATCACAGAAGGGCGCAGTGTGGAATGTACTGTGTATCCATCTACACAACGGCGTACTGGGCATGCTCACACACTTAGCAGTTGCAAAGGGCCAACTTGCATGCACACGAAGTCTAATCACGGAAGGGCGCAGTGTGGAATGTACTGTGTCCATCTACACAACAGCATACTGGGCATGCTCACACACTTAGCTGTTGCAAAGGGCCGTCTTGTATGCAGATGGAGTGTACACACAGAAGGGCACAGTACAGAAGGGCACAGTAAGGTATAACTGTCCTCACGCACAGGGCGGTCACACATGCAGTGACCTGTACACACACAGCTGCCATCACAGCTGTCACAGGTGCAGGTCACACACATACACACTGCAGTGTACACTGTAGCTGTCAAGTCAGCACAATGTCATCGGTGCAGCACTACACAGCCTTACGGTCCCACAACACCATGTGACACATGACCACTGGGCTGCACAGCGGTGTACACCAGCTGTGCAGAGTACACATGTACCAACAGGGATCCAACAGGTGTTATGCATTGCAATGATGCCAGTATACATGAACAGGTCGGCTCAAGACATACCGCGGCCCTTACACAGCTGTGACACCTGACTGTTGCTGTACACCAATGAACACAAGTCTGGGTATGTCATACATGTGATTGTGTGGATGTGTGCATGGACTGCACACACAACACATACATACATAGCCTTTGAAGTACCTCATGCATAACACTGGCCTAATCAATGCTACACACGCGAATGGAAGGTGGGCCCATGTCTGATGAATGCTCACACTACAGGGGGTAGCAGCGTTGACCGGGACACATACCCTTGTACTGGTCGCCTGTGACACCCGTGATATCATACCACAGTCCATGTGTTATGTATGTCAACACACATGTCCAACAATAGCAATGCATACAAACATGGCAACAGGAGACACATGTGACATCTGTACTGTGCATGCAGCAACCATGCATGTGCAGTGGCCGATGTCCGTAACATAGTTGCACCTACCTACGACATGCAGACGCAATGCAGACCCATCATTGACACCTGTATACGGTGACATACAAACAGCACATATGGAGGGATGTGTGTACATAACATGGTGAACCACCTGTCTAGATGTATGTGTGCAGGGGGTGGCTCACAGTTATGTCACACACCATCCTATCATGCAATGTGCAAACAGTACACTATGCCGCTGTTACATGAGGGTGCTGACATAATGCATACACAGCGGTCAGGTGTTAACAACTATATGTCACATGGCACCTGTAACACCTAAAACCTCCCGTGTGCATATCGCAGCAAATTTGCCAGATATAGCATTGGTACACATAATGCAATTAATACCGCTGCATGTCTATCAAACGTGTCATCATATGGCAGGTGTATCATTCCCAGCACTGCCATGTGTGTCCGAATGTGTGACCAGGGATGCCACATATTGTGGGGAATATGTCCCAGTTGCTACACATCCCTGTACACTATTGTAGAGATCTGTACATACGTCAGTGTGGGAAGCATGATGTCGGCCGGTGTGGTGCATCACACACGTTGGCTGTCCATATACACATGTGTGGTCACCACAGTGTGTGTGTGTCTGTATGTATGTCCGGTGCTTGGTGTGAGGGTGCATGCTAATATACAGTGGGAAATGATCACTAACCCCACGTGGTGACTAACCCGTAATGGTGATGCATTGCACAACCCTGTTGATGCCATAGGTCAAAAGCCATACTGGCTACCTGTGCATGTCCCTTCTCTGTGACACGTCGTGTGGGTGCATAGTACTGTGAGGGTGATGACCACACAGGCAGGGGTCCCCACCTGCACAATATGGGGTGTGCATTATAGTGGTGTACACCCCATGAATGCGGCCATGTTCCTGTACTGTTACAGGGTCCTACTGCTGCACAGTGTGGCCTCCAGCTACCAAGTGACACCTCACATCATCATTGGCCAGGCCGCTGTGTACAACCCCTGCACCATGTCACCATACCTGTAATGTGTCCTGCTATGTATGTCACGTCTCTGTCCAGTGTAGCCTGTGGCACCGACCACATTCGTCAGGTGCAGTATATGTGCGGACATCTGTGTCATGTTGGTGTGTCCAACAGTCAGGTTGAGGGTACATGTAGCATGCTGATATTGCCAGATGTGCCTGTGAGTACTCCACAGTTACACGTGGGGGACTGCAAACACTGCTACCTGTAGGCACATGCAAGTACACCATAGGAGGGAACCAGGGTATCACAACCAACATGGTGCTACAGATGTAACCGAGACACATACTGTGAACACATCACAATGCATGCTGCACCTGCACTACATGGTATGACTGGTGCATGTCGACAGTACACAACCTATGTCACATACACATCTATCAGTATTCACACACAACCACTGCAACATACACATCCCTCACTATGTATACACAGGTAATATTACATACACCTCTCACTATGCTGTTCACCCTGTGCATCAGAATATTTGTGCATAACCCTGCACCAATGTGTGGATGACAGGGATGTGGCACAGGCTTCATCATATGCACAGGGTGATATGTTGCCAGGGACATAGGCTGCACCAATGGGTAACATCATGTGTGTGTGTAAGGGCCGGTGAGTTGACTGGACATGTCTGTGCAGAATGCATGTGGATGTTGTGGAGCCCTACAGTTGTATTTGCTGTGTGCGTGTATGTGTGTACACAGTTCTGCCATTTGTGAGGCCTACACGGGGTATAATTGACAGCCCCAGATTGTACAGAGCAGGTTGTACAGCTCACTGTGTCTGTCCATGGCCACGTGGCCTGTGCCTGCCTGGGGTTGCACGGGCACTACCAGGTGGAGGTACAGAGTGGCTACTGTCTGACGACACATGTCCGCTGGAACCGTGTCCCCACTGAGACCATCCAGGGCCACATCCACGTGGCCTGCTGTGTCCTGGTGTTGACAGTGCAGCACCAGCTGCACTGCTACTGCTACCGGCACTATGGGAGCGGGCATGTGAGGTTGCACACTCACGTCGACCTACACTAGGTGGTGTTGCTGGCTTACGTCCAAGTGGCGTACGCCTTACTCCTACCAGGTGTTCCAGCACAGACAGCTCCCGCTCGCAGATTGCCATGCCTCGGTCAAGGATTCCGAACATTTCACCTAATCACCTATCCAGAACATTAGCAATCTGCTGATGAGCATTTGCCAATGCCTGGATGTTGTCATTTAGGGTATGGATAGCAGCCCTCTGCAGCCTCTGCCCTTCTCTGTTCTGCCATTCAGCACGTGCCTGTGCCACCATTACAGTCTGGAACATGCGTCTGGTGATACCAGCTGCTGCGCTCTGTCCTGCAGGTGCATGTCTGCCAGAGGTCCTCCTACGAGCAGCACCGGCCACATGCCCGTGTGGCACATCTGCAGTCATTACACTGACACCATGGTGTGTAGACACACCTTCTGTAGCCACCACACGTTCCTGTTCCACGCTAACAGATGCTGACTGTCCTTCCTCTATGGCCACTGGTGATGCGGTATGTGTTGGCAGCAGAACTGTGTGTGGGGAAGAAGGGGACATAGCTGGGATGGTAACCATTGGCACAGATTCAGCCCCTGACAACCCTGCCTGTACCTCATGCATATGTTCATCACCGCTAGTATCTGTGGGGACACTAACATCAGATGGACCGCAGGAGGGTAACGCACCTACATCACCTATGAATGCAAAGAAATACTGTAAAGTACAATAGACACAGACACACACAAACACACAGACACACACAGACACACAAACACAGACACACACACACACAAACACAGACACACACACATAAACACAGACATACACAGACACACCATGCATGTGATTTGTCAGATGGCATGCAGCATGCCTGCGATACAGCAGAGGGCATGCAGCTCAGACATTAATAGTGTTAGTAAGCATACCTCCCTGGGGTGCACACTACAGCAAGCAGGTGTCATATCAGTAGCCATGCAGTTCACACAATCATGGTAGTATGCATGCATCCCCGTGATACACCATGTGGCCCAGAACAGGATAACAGTACACATGGCTGACATGATCTTGACATGTAATCTGCTGACATGTGCATTAACATGCATACATGTTTGACACAATGGTGTCCTGACACATGTACAGCATCATAATGGGCTTCACATTGCAGTGTTGTGTGTATGCCCTACAGATAGAATGCATGTTTAGCAAATGTGCATGAGCATGGGAGGGTAGTGTGAGGCGTCTACATTGCTATACAGTGTGAAGTACAGACACTGTGCCATTGCATGGCAACATGAGGCATCTATGTTGCTGTAGAATGCATAATATGTAAACATTGCATAGCCATAACTGCAACTCAGTCGTGATGTTCAACAGATTGTATATGGTAGACTTCAGTGACACCTCCAGTAGCTGTGCACAGGCTTTTAGGTTGTCCAGTGTACCACATCAACTGTATAATCGGTCAACTAAGGCTATAATTGGACCATGTGTGGACAATGTGCAATAGGGTGTATACACATCCCAAGTACTGTGTGGCTACATGTCTCTGGCCATCCCCCATGGCCATGTGTGCACATGTATTGGCCAATTGTGTGTGATGGGCATCTTTTCCACATGTCTGTGTTGTCCCATATGACATACACCCATAGATGTCAGATATGTCACAATCCACAGGGCTATGCAGACAACGGGTTGTATGTTTGGTATGTGGGGTATAGGTCATGCGATAGTGTGACAATATTGCAGACAGAACACTACATGTCTGGGACATGTCAGGTGGCACATCACAATGTGTGCACCCAATGCAGGGGCATATGACACAATGGTGACACCTGTGGGCTGCCCATATCACAGCTCACTGTGTGGTACTGTGTGCGTACCACACATGTTGTTCCAATGCATACTACATATGCCTCCATTGTAGAACACCTCCACCGTTGTATGCACAGCTGACCACACATGCCGCAATGACAAGTACTGTGGTTTCAAGTTGGTGTATCATTACATTTGTATATATTGCACATGGGTGGCCTGTGTGAATGAAGGGTGGTGCGACCTGCATATTGTGACTGGAACAAATATCAGGTGTGCAAGTGTTAACTGGCCACATGGCAAATAGATCTACACTGTAACATGCCTGATACTGATGAAAGTCTCACCTGCAATGGACTCATGTCTGTGTGGTACGCCAGAGGTACCTGTATAGGGGTGACACACCAGTATGAACATTATCCATGACTGTATGACAGCCACAGGTTGCACTGTGCATGTGAACACATTCACCTATGTAATAGCATATAGTATGCACATGTGTGCATACACAACGTAGCATACTGTAGTATGCAGCATGTGTGTCCACATACCTTGCATATGTTGTTACTTTACATAATGTACAGTGACACATGCAACTACATGGGATATAATAGCCATATGTGCAGTACTGACTTACCAGGCAACTCCAGGCTCATTGGTTGGGAGACACCCACCTCCACGATGGCAGCTAGTGTTTCTGGATGCTGTTCCCTGGGTGTCCGCAGACTGGCCAGTAGCTCCTCGGTGTGTGTGAGTGGGGGCTGGGTTGGTGGCCCACCACCTGTTCCACCTTGTTGCCTGGCGATTGCATTGGCACGCTGTTTTGCATGTCGTATCAAGTCCATGCAGTGTCTGCGCACCTGCTGGTAGGTGTGGTTATGGCCACCCACATCGTTCACCCTCCTGCGTAGATCCTGCCACAGGTCATCCCGCTGCTGGGCATGCTGTGGCACATGGCTGAACAACAAGTCATAGTTGTCATGGAGATGTGGGATGAGGACATCATCCTCCTGGTGGGTGTATGCTGGGAGGCGTGTACGGGGCATTATCTGTAAGACATAATGATGGTGACAGGTCACAGTTTCAGAGATGTACAGAGATACTGCTGCACATACATTCTATGACATCTACTACATCTGCACAGTTATCTTTGCAAAGAATCATGACACTGACACGACTGAAGTGTTTGTGTCACACATGTCACACCCATTATGCATTGGATATCATCACCATATATGTGTGTCACCTCATTACAGTGTTCATACTCCATGTAAATGCTGTCTTGCTGTGGGCATGTCTATTTGCCTGCACTTGTGTTCTTACCTATCTGCACATGCCTGGATGTGTCCACGGTACTACTGTTGACCTGGATGCTGTGTATATGTCACATATCAACACAGACACAGCCATAATGGACTTGAGCAGTGACAATGCACACATACACATGGACACCTGTACATGAATGTGTTTTGCCATATACATCTACACAGCACTTTACAACTGTTCAACATCCTGCCACGGATCGCCTGTATTGCATATGTGATAGACATGGGACAATGGCTAGTCAGACGACATTCACAGGGACGGTTATCAACCATAGCATGTGCGGGCACAGTTTCCAAGCTGTAACAGACAGCCATTGTGTCACTGCAAGGTGCATCAGTGCCACATTACTGATCCAGACAGTTGATAGTACATCTACCATGCGGCCATCACACCATGTATGAATGGGATGACATGTGCAGCTTTGATGGACAGGGTTGCATGGTATGGCGGGAGTATGTCACATATATGGCACAGGGATCTGCCCAGCCTGTGGCGATCCTAGTATTAGGACGGTGGCTGTCCATGACATATGTCTTATAGATCAGGATATGGACATGTAGCATGTCCATCATCATGGTGTAGCAAATGTCCTTCTGCAAGGTAGACAGCATGCTGCATAGTGGAGGTGAGGATTGTGAAGGCTGGTATCGCACATCCATGCATAGCCATTATCCCTTACAGGTGGTATGTGATCCAATATTGGTCACCACAGTGCTGTATATGCCTGTCCAGTGATCTCCGTGCTCATGGATGGCACCCTGACATGACATGGGTACCTCATATAACTACCTAAGGGGCCTGGAGACGTCACCATGTCGGGGGGTGCACTGCAAAGCACCATCCATTACACAGTGTCCATAATGTTGACCACAGCCTAGGTAGTAGTTTATGGGTACAGGGATGTTCACCTAGCGGGTGACACTGCTGGAATCATCCATCAGACCATGCACATATGTCACACACCTCACTCACACAGCCCATTCTGTATGTTGTTCACAACACTGACACAACTATACTAATAGGTCATGGCCATTCACAGCCTTACATATACAGATGCCTAACATTTGTCTGTGTGGTATGGGCTACAGTGAGCTTGGGGTAACACACATTAACCCTGTTCTACTGTAGCTGGCACTGGTGTGCTGTGCACATGTCACTCTTGCACCTTTTGTAGTTGTGAGTCTGTCAACAGGCCACTGGTGGAACACTCCTGTGACATGCAAAGGTATTTGTAATCAAATATCCGTGCTGTCTTGTACATCTGTACTGCTAACATCTACAGTGCTAATGATTCATGGACATGCACACCATATACAGCAGGGTTATAGTGCGGTGCCACCCTAAATGACTGTCATCACCACTTGTGGGTTGATATTATCCAACACCCTATCTGTATTGTATGGTGATGCTAGGCACTTGTTCAGAACTTGTGAGCATGTTATGAGCTACTGATTACTATAGCGCCCATTCCACACCATTTCCCACAGGTACACTGGCTGTCCTACACTTCCCAGCTTGCTTAAGGTACGACAACTGTTGTACACACGTAACGCACATATCCTGTGGGACATGGTTGTATATACAGGCATGTCCAACTGTCACGTACCAGTGCTACTGCCTGTCTATATGAGGGATATGTCGTACATGTGGCAATAGAGCAATTGTCTCATGTACACATTCAATGCTCACCTCCCAACATACGGCACTACAGCCTGTGGGGGATGCACTTCTGCAGCTATGCTGGGGGCATAGCTCTCAGGTGTACCTCATTACGAGGAACATACCTCATTTGGGGTTCTAAAAGGTGCATGTTCCTCAAGGTTCCACATTGGAAGGGTCTGTCACACATTCATTGTTGTAAATAGTTTACTTGCTAGCCATGGCTAAATAGATGGGAATCATATTAATTCATTGGAATATCTTTTTTATACGTAAGACCAGCCTATTTTAGCCATCATATGCCCTTCCTAGTTGAAGCTGTTAGTAAGCCAGTTGTAAGTGTTCCACATTTTTTCCATTTGTCACACAGTATGAGGGCTAATGTTCCTCAGTTTGGGGACAGGAGGTTGACAGCTATGGCTGGGGGTAATGCTGTCACCAACCCTGACTGCACCTGACAGTCATTTGGGGATATGTAACATTCGCAACACACCCCACCCATCACATAGTCTCACATGATCTACACCAATGGCCACACCTACGAGGACAACTTGTGCAGTATGTCTCCATACTCACTGTAGGCACCAGAGGTAGCCCCCATCATGGAAGACAACATCACCAGCTTATAGCCCACAGACTCATGTGTGCCCATCACATACAGCCAATTGTGAGTTATAACATTCACAACACACCAGTCATAGCTGACTCTGTAGGTAGTCACACTGCAGTTCCACACAGCAGGCTACACAAGGCGTTAGTCGCTTATATCTTGCTGTCGGGTAACTGCTTCTGCAACATAACCTATGCACCCATGCCACACCTCACCAGGTACAAAATGACTGTCATTCTCCATGTTAGTGTGACTGCCCTGTGATGCCACTTCACAGACTATGTGTGCAGGGACATGCAATAGCTCACCAGTCTTATAGCCCTGAGGGTGTGGGCCTAGCCCTGGGGAGCATTTTGTATTTGTCCGGACACGATACCACTGTACAATGACCGACTGTGTCACTTCAACAGTTGCCTATGCTCCTATTGTCATTCCACAGGCATCTGGTATCTGTCCGCTATGACTGTCCTGGCCAAACACAATGCTGTGGCACAGATGACTTGCACCTGTCAGCCCTGGGAGTACAGCTCACATGTAAGGCTATTGCTGCTTCTATACTGCCTGTCTTGCACAGTTTCCAATAACTGTCACCGGCAGGGCGGTAACTGGCAGGCACGACATGGGGTCATGTGACACAATGCTTGCATCTTCCTCTGTGACGCGCAGGCAAGGCACACCTTATAATGCACCACTCAAACATCTCTGCAGTGACTGGGACCTGCCTCTAGGCTCTGCAGAGCACACCTGCAATGACAGGTTATAGACAGACCATACCTTTCAGGCACATACCTGGACCGGCACACCCACAGCTGAGGGGTTCCCATATCCCTCTATGTTTTGCACACATCCTGGCAAGTTACTTAGCACAATGCATCAGAGGTGCTCCACATGCAACTAACTGTGTCCGGGACCGCTATACACATTGTAACAAGCAACAGAGTCAACATCATACCCCACGGGTAACATACATTCTATGTTGGTATAGTGGACAGTGGGCCTCAGACAGCTACTACTGATGTGTGACTGACACTACCCCGCACTTCACTGGGATAGCCACTCATGTACTGAAACATCCATGAGTCATACCCTCCGCTCTGCTGGATCAACCCATACACACCACCTCCAAGACCTACATTACCCTTGGCATGAACACTACCACCATGTGACTGGTGTTACACACCTTGGGTTATCCCCTCATTGGTGGATTCTGAACATATGCTAATCAACCTTGTTAGCCACATCCCGGCAACACACCCATCACAGCATACACAGTACATGAGTACTACAACACCTACTACAGACGTCTGCTGACAGCGGTTGTTAACATCATGACACCCGTGCAGATGGACAATGCACATACAAATGCTGACACATACCCCAGTGCACTTCATTAGCATGTACACAACTGCATGGATCATGCTATTCCACACAGAGCCATGATGGTACACACCAGATAACAGACTCCACTCTGGTGGTCATGTTCCATGGACATATGATGTACAACAACAGGTGTAGGCTGTTGCACAGTGGTGTACATTCCCATGTGTGGGGTGGCTCACTGGTCAGCCATGGTGGGGCCACAGGGTCCCTCATCACATACTCCAAGACTAGCTACATAAACATGACTGCCACACATTCCGGGGTGTACCACCAGGCATTATGGTGGTATGTCAGTATTCGTTGACAACACCCACATCTGCTGTCACATACAACAGTCATCACTCAGGAACATTGCAGACCCAGGTGTTGTTGGCAACATGCTGGAGGATGGATTCAATGCTAACATTACACCCTCTTACTCACTACAGGGCCGCAATCCATACATGAACATTGTGGTGTCCCTGTGGTCACACCTACACAGTACTGACCTACACTCTATATGTCCTGGGACACTGGCCCCATGTCACCTTCCATCGTCCCAGGCTGTTATGTCCACCAACCTCCCCACTAGGCCACCATATTCAGTAATAGCCTTGTTTCAGACATTGTAGCCCCTGAATGGCACACAGCAGCATTTATCACACTACACACAGGTGGCACCGCATTGCGCGAGTGGGACTATAGTCCTATACACCTGACTGGACTGTTCTGCATGGCTATGGGGCACATCATCAAGGACGTCATTCACAGAGACATTGTTGGGCTCCCGTCCTTTGCTGCCACCCGGGTTGGGCTTGTTAGGGCCAGAGCATGGCCCCTACACATGGTGGACTCCTTTCATACAGTTACCAGGGCAGTTGCTGATGGTACGGGAGTCCACACATCCTACATTGTACTCTCATTGCCTTTCAGCACCATTCCCCATTCTGGTATTGACAACATACACATCCACCTGCACATCGTACCCTGTGTCTCAGGATGTTATGCTATGTGGCTCATGGACAGGACACACAGTGAGGCCAGCATACCATAGTACCTACTACATGTCAGGTACATTTGGCATACCACGGTCCTCAGTCTAGGGCCCCTCATGTTCAGTATATGCTTCCCTGCGGAACAGGCTAGCACAGGGGACTTTCCCTGCCTAGCTTTCAAACCCCTACATACCAAGTGCCATGATTGCTCCACCAGCTGATACTGATCCAACCATACAGGTGTCGCTGTGACAGATACATAATATGACTATCATGGCATCAAGCTGCATGACACAAGGTGCATGCACATCACCTTTGCATTACACCATTCACCCACTGACTATCACATGGATGGTAGTCCCCTACATACATATCACATTGTACATGTTTGCAGTACACACATATGTCGCACCCACTCCTGTGGTTACCGTATTGCCACTGTGGTGTGGATATCCTTCTACGTGGCCACACCTATCTATACTGGGTGTGTAGCTGGTACAGAGGCACCCATTGTACCTCTGAACTCAAGACATCTACACACATTCAAGGGTACACCACCCCATTTAGGGTGTACCTTACACAACAGCTACAGCTTTACATGCCACAACATTAACACTCCATGACGTTTACTGAGCTCCGACAGTTTAAATATGCGGCTGCACTACGGACACCACATCTGTACACATTTGCATACTACATACTCAGGGGTGACCTCTACTGATCAGACAGGGCCCATGTCCACAACATTATTGATGGATATACTCCTCATACGCGACATAAGCAGAGGCCACTGTGAGCAACATGCTCATGGATATGTGCACACACGCCACAATGAGTGGGATGTGCTTGTGGGTTACATTCCCAAACCGGACACTCACCATGCTGTGGAACATAAGTCCTATGTACATCACGCAGGGACATTCAGTAGCACTGTTCATGTGATACCTCCCTTGGTCGTTGGGAGACACATGTAGGCCTGGGATCACTGCAGTGGCTGTACTGTGCAGAGGTGCAGGTGACACCTAGCTCTGCTGTTCAAAGGACACTACCCTAGAGAGGTGCCACTAGTGTGAACACTGTAGTTGTGCTTACACATGGACTTGCCAGACTGCATAGTACCCCGCTATGCACCTGTGAAGCTATTACATGTCCTTTGTGCATGGTTACTTGGTAGCCCTTCCATTTAGATTAGCTATCATGCTATTACTATGTCCCATACCTACAGGCCATATGTATCCTGTTATTGTACATACCAATAGACGATACCTGTGGTATGCATGATATGCCTGTTATGCTGTGTAGAATATCTGTCATATCTACCTATAATACTATACATTACACATATTTCACATAGTATCCCATAATGCAAAGCATACTTGCATAACAGGACCACCTTACATATGTCATTAATGTTATATGCCCATACACATGTGTGCTGTGACAGTATATCAACATATACTATCCCCTGCTATGGCACGTCCTTGTTGGACATACACTACCACTGATGGCGGGTTGTATGGAATTGTTCTGTTTAACGCCCTCATGTAGCATCCCTTGTGGTGTCTGTGCTATGTACCTTGTGTCCCACTGCTGGACGCACAGTTTCTACAAGCGTTAGTATGCTCAGCAAGACATCACTACATAAATACCTTACCCCACTTTATGCATTGCGGACACGTTTAATTAATGCAAACCAGGCTATACATACAGTAAAACTAATTAATACAGATCATGCTATACATAACCTTACATATCGGGCGTTCTATATACCTTGTTGTCATTACAGCATTTCGTTTCTATCTCTCTCACATTGTTTCAACTGGTATTCGGTATGAGCATATGGTTTGAATGTCTGGCAAGTCATCATTATATACGTTGATACCTGAAATATGTGGATTCATCCCGCCAGTTGGTGTTCCTGAGTGACTAATTACTTGCATATCAGCTGTGCAGCTACTCCATTCACCAATTACGTGGCGACAGTGGGGTATAATTGGATTCTCCACTTGGGCATTGCCTATTTGCCCTACCTTCGGGGAGACGGTCTGTATTGTGTTTTGTTATGTGTAACTGCAACTGCTATGCATGGAGACAAGTATAGTTTGGATTCATGTCCCCCGTGGATTGTGTGTGACAGGTAGAGTATTTGGTTCAACATGTGGGTGTACCTGTCATCCCAACGTCTGATAATGGAGTATTGCAAACAAAACCTGTAACATGGCTGTTTGTCCATTATACAACGCCTGCAATTTTGCATGACGCCTTTAATTGTGTCTCTCACATGGTATGTTGAGGGTTCTGCAGATGTAATTGACTGACTGGATGTTTGTGCTGCTATTACAGTCTGTATTGCTTTCGTTTCTAGTGTGGGGGATGTCGGTGGGTGTACGTAACATATACAGGTTTGTGGGCCTTGCATTTCTACATAATCCGTATATATGTGTGTGGGCTCCGTCCCTAATTAGAGAGCTAACAGTTAGTAGACTTATGTTACGGGATTGTACGTTGGGCCATTGTTAATTGGTTTCTATATCATCTGCAGGTGAGATTGCTACTTGTATACCTCCGTAATTGCAGCGATATATCAAGGGATATGTGTAAGTGACAGCTATCCCTTGTATTTCTGTCCCAGATATTTGCAGTCATTGTGGCTGTGTTGTTAAAAGAGCCTGTTTACCATGGGTTGCCACCTTTTCATATGGTCATTGTTGGACACTTGCGGGACACAAAGCGGTGTTTACAGGCCAACACGTAGCCACGGTCAGTACACAGGTTAGCACATACTTTTATCCTCACTATCCATTTTACTGTGTGTGCAGGTGGAGAGGTGTCAGTCTGTAGGGGCCTACACTGTCAGAGTATGTGCTATACGTTCCCTCTTTGCCAAGGCATAGGCATATTGGGCATGCCTCCGTCTGCCTACTGGGGCTGGCACAGTGTGTTCATGGTCAGAATCCCTCTGTGCCTGTAATGGCCTTGGCAATTGCGGTGGGCTATGAGGGCCTTCACCATTTTGTCTCTGCTTCCGCTGCTTCCGCAGGATCATATTATGTAGCATGGCACATACTATGACGATGTGGGCACACGTGCCTGGAGAGTACTGCAAGGCTCCACCAGATGTATCCAAGCACCGGAACCGTGATTTCAGCATCTCGAACACATGCTCTATGATGATTCTGGTTTGTGCGTGTGCCTCATTATGGTGTTCTTGCATGGGTGTGTGTGCATTTCTGATGGGAGTCATCATCCACGGCTCCAGTGCATAGTCAGCATCTCCCACGAGATGGCCATGTGGGATGTCCCCCCTGACAAATACCTGATACAGCTGTGAGGCATGCCAGATATGGGAGTCATGGTAGCTTCCAGGGCTGCCAGCACACACATCCATGATAATGCCCTGGGCATTGCACATGACCTGGCAGTTGATGGAGTGGAATCCCTTGCGGTTTATGTAGCGCCTACCCTGCTCACCGGGTGGTGACTTGATTTGTATTGTGTGACTTTGGCTACTTATCATATTGCATGTAACATTTACATTTCTTACATACAGGCATAACTATTAAATACGACTGTTACATTATATATGGGACATATTTATGTCCTACCATCTTGGACATTTGCCCTTTGTACTGTTTTATGTCAGGACACACCTGCCCAGGGTGGGGCTGTCACTCCTACTTTGGGACAGATAGTAACCGTATGCCTACAGCTAGCTATACCCACACCTAACATACTGATCTGCCTCTGACTTGGCACTAACAAACACATCTTGCGGACACACACACACATTACAGTCACACAGAGACGCACACGGCTCCCTCAACGCACACTTACACAGACTACGGCACTCACAGACACAGTTGAACACAGTACCTACGTGGACCATGACCATGCTGGAAGAGAAAGAATTGATGTGGCAGATAAAACTTAACTCCTATGCATTTCCAGGGCTTAATGACCTGTGTTCAATTAGTTGCCTTTTGAAATTAAAAAATCTGAGACGTTAATTCTTATTTCTTGTTTGCAACAAGAAGGGATTATTATGGATCTAGCTTAAATGTTAGTTTCCATTTTTTGTACTTGTTAGTAAATCTATGCACATATAAAAAAGGGTTCGTTGTGTAAAACTAAAATATTAAAATATTATAATATTTAAATTTTAAAATTTAGTTTAGTTGCTTAGTTAATGTATTACTATTTTATCATTTTTTGTATTGATTTTAATGCAATAGTTTTGTATTTTAGCCACATCGGCCAGTAATTTCTTTTAATTAATGTCAGCTGATGCCTTTTATAGTATTTAAAGATGGCTTTCTAAAGTCATTTGTATTGTTTTGAGGAAGTCTACTGATCACAGTAGACGAAAAGCGCTTCAACTTCGATTAAAGTGTTTGTGTCAACCTTTGGATTTATTGGTGGACTTGGATTATTACATTTTTTCGTGGTTTCTACAGTCTGCTCCTTCGTGTGCTGTCTTGTTATTTCACAGTACCTACGTGGACCATGACACCGGCAGCAGTGACTAACTGTCCCTTCATATCATCATACTATTACTCGCGGATGTACTGTTCCGGTACTGTGTTCTATCGGTCTTTCAGCCTCGTGGTTATGCATGTCGATATGTTACACATTCCATGGTTGGCGGTATCCTATTTATTTGTACCTCCAAGATGTTATGAATGTCGTTGAACTATCTATTATATTTGCAGATATCACTGAATCCATCTATATCACCATATATCCCTCTATTGCCCTTTCTATCTGTAATATATATATGCATATGTGTACATATGTATCTATATATATGTATATATATATATATATATCTGGCGGGGAAAGTGACAGGCACACAGCACCACCATATGCTGTAAGACTCATGTACTGTTCAGGTGTTGGCATTCCGTGTTCCACTGGCTGTTGTGTTTACAATGTTTGAGGGCTGCCTATGTAGGAGTCACACATTGGGCCACCTATACATTACAATTTACAGGTGGTCATGTTTGCGTGCCATCCATTTTACTGTGTGTGCAGGTGGAGAGGTGTCAGTCTGTAGGGGCCTACACTGTCAGAGTATGTGCTATACGTTCCCTCTTTGCCAAGGCATAGGCATATTGGGCACGCCTCCATCTGCCTACTGGGGCTGGCACAGTGTGTTCATGGTCTGAATCCCTCTGTGCCTGTAATAGCCTTGGCAATTGCGGTGGGCTATGAGGGCCTTCACCATTTTGTCCCTGCTTCCGCTGCTTCCACAGGATCATATTATGTAGCATGGCACATACTATGACGATGTGGGCACACGTGCCTGGAGAGTACTGCAAGGCTCCACCAGCTGTATCCAAGCACCGGAACTGTGATTTCAGCATCCCGAACACATGCTCTATGATGATTTTGGTTTGTGCGTGTGTCTCATTATGGCGTTCTTGCATGGGTGTGTGTGCATTTCTGATGGGAGTCATCATCCACGGCTCCAGTGCATAGCCAGCATCCCCCACGAGATGGCCATGTGGGATGTCCCCCCTGACAAATCCCTGATACAGCTGTGAGGCATGCCAGATATGGGAGTCATGGTAGCTTCCAGGGCTGCCAGCATACACATCCATGATAATGCCCTGGGCATTGCACATGACCTGGCAGTTGATGGAGTGGAATCCCTTGCGGTTTATGTAGCGCCTACCCTGCTCACCGGGTGGTGACTTGATTTGTATGTGCGTGCAGTCTATCACACCCAGTACCTCTGGGTATTGTGCCACACGGTGGAAGTGGCGCATATTGCTGGCCAACTCCTCCTGAGTTCTGGGGAAGTATATCTGCTTATTGGCATGTGGTAACATGGCATCCAGGAACTGGTGTAGTACCCTGGATGCTGATGCGTGTGAGATGCCCATTATATCTCCAGTTGGCCTTTGAAAGGTACCTGTGGCCAGTATTCGCAGGCTTACACATACCTTCGTGTCCACTGGGATGGGTTCCCCTCTGTTGTTTCTGGTTCTCAGGCGTGGCCAGCACAGCTCCACTATTTGCTTTAAGATGTCCCTGTCCACCCTGTAACGCTCTACTATCTCCAGGTCATGTAGCCCCTGGTAGGTTACGCTTGGTCTGAACACTCTCCTTCTCCTCCGAGGCCTGCGGTGGTTGTCAGCATCATCCTCCACAACACCGTCAGTCTCTAACACATGCTGATGAATCACAGCTATGGCAGCTCCCAACATGTACATTTTAAAAGTTCCCCGTGTGTTTACACCTATGGTGCGGTGTTTGGGAATACACAGGTGTGTGTTGGGTGCTTTCACACTTTATACTATTGTGCTGTGAACACCGATGATGTCATAGGGTGTGTATGCACGATCGTAGCTACAGGTTATCTTATGTGTTTTACTGCCAAAACTACTATTGTGGTGCCTTTGGTGTTGAATTACATTTGCCTGCCGTGGATTACCTCTTGACCTTCACTTTACATTTCTGCACGTTGCACCTAACATTTTCTGGCGTGCATCCTGCAGCCTACTTTCATTTGTACTTTCCTGGACCTGGCGTATCTTGCGTTATGTGTGCTACTGCCGGTCTGCTGTCGGTTTGCTTTGCTCTGCTGTGTCAGGTCTCCTATCTTTGCAATCCAATACCTCCCCTCCTTTCTTTGCATTCAAATGCCTCCCCTATCCTGTTTTGCAGGTTTCTGCAAGCAGACTTGTCAGCTATCGTCAATTGGCCTTCGTGGGTTGATTGGTGTTGATTGATCATTAGTACTCCAATTACCCTACTTCCGCATTTCCTTCTTTTCTTCCCCTGACCTTCCTGTTTCTGCTATTGTTTGCGGCACGTCTGTACAATTACTGGGTTTCGGGTACGTTTTCATCCTCGTACACATGCACTTTTGGGCACCATGTGTGCTCTCAGCTAAACGATTCCTCCCCACCCCTGTCCTGCAGCTTTGCTTAGCAACGGACAGGCCAGATTTGCAATGCTCCAATGTGCTTACTGCTACGGTGGCACACCCCTCTGCTGATGTCATGTATCTCCTCTGAGCCACTCCTCGGTGTTATACCGCTGCGCCGTATGGTACAACCTTCATCCGGCGAGACATTTGCAATTCAGTATTATCTGCCTCATTGGAATGGCATTGACTACTAATTCATAGTTACCGTGCTGAACACTATCGCAAGCCCTTAGCAACCCTTGCACCTTGGTTGTGGTGTTCCATGCCTACCATTTTGTATTATGCTGTAAACCTGATTTCTATTACATTGCGATTTTATGACATTTTTATATTATTTCTTTATGTTACAGCTTCCGCACACATGCCCTGCGGTTGTGCTGTGCGTTACTGTGGACATGACATTAAATGTTGTTATTTACGTGTTGTGCATCTTTTCTTATGCCATTGGCTGTGTATTTCACCATTGGCATATGTTAATGTTGTGATACCTGGGTCTGGCTCTCTTCCATAGCTCTGATGTTCTGTTTGGGAAAATGTAAACCGTGTTTTTTGGTTTACATTTCCGTGGGTTTACACTATGCCTGCACCACTTCATGAATCGCTATATGCCTTCATTTGCATGGTGCAACACTGCACATGGGGTGATTAGCATACCTACGCCAGGGGCTGCGCAGTTCTGGCGTATGCCGGTAGTGCACGTGGAATTGGATCGTACCTGAATTGCTTGACGGCCATATTTGGCGTTATAGCACCTACACTATGCATGCACCTGGCGCAAGCTTCATGAATCCCGGGGGGACACACTATTTGTTATTGTCATTTCAAGTAATGCAACCATAATACAGTTCAAGCATATTTGTGGCCAGGCTATAATAATCAAAGAAACAGCAGTGTTATTGTGCAATGCTTCTTTAATACTGAGGTGAGGAAATGGTGGTAGCAAAATTAAGGAAGCATTCCTTTTTCTAACATAGAAGCCTGACTGGACCTACCTCACAATAATAAAGTAAGCTTGCTATTGTAACTTCTCTGAAGAAAAGAATTCTCATAAACATGTTTCATTGCTTATGTAACTGAATATATTTTGAAAAGCTTCAAAGAACACATATGCACTGAAGAAACCTGCAAAATGTATTACTTCTTTTTGGATCTCAGTTCCTGTATGGGTTGAACATATAAGATTGTCTGAGAAAAAAATGTTGCCAGTGCAATAGTTAGAACAGACAAAGAGCTGTAGCAGTGCAGTATTTGATTCGTGTTTTGTTAAGTACATAATAAAAATTCAAAACAAAGGTACTTGGATTTTTGAGTTTTGAAGAAATGCACTGAGCTTCCCCAGCAGAATCAGACATGATATTTCAACACATGATGAGCATTTTAAATGGATCTGCGTCTCTTTGTTATGTGCACTCATGGGAATTCTATGAATAGGAACAGGTACCATGGTTGCTTTATTGTGAATGGAGCTATTATGCAACCAAGGCCACTGCAAATGGATATCCATAGCAGCTGTTGAAACTAGATACATAGGTAGAAATGAGGCTGCCTGTCTGCAGTGATAGATGAAACCAGATATTTATCTGTGCTTACATGCCTGCATCTACTTATTTGGCTCATCATCTGTGATTTTTCCATTGCCCTTTTCAGTCTTAATTTTCAAGGTCTATCAAAAGGCAATTAAAAAAATAATCACAATAAAATCAATGGAATAATACATTTATGAAGGAGAAGAAACAAGCATAGCAAATTATATAAAATCAATAGTTAAACAAATGCAAGAGTATGCTTACAGTAAGTTTTGAAACAGTAATAATTAGCTAATAAATTACATTTCTGCTTATATTGTGATACTTTTGTATACTTCTTTAGTATAATTATATCATTTATTTATGACATTTTGATGATGTAATAGATTCTAAGAAAGCTAGGGAAGTTTCTTAGGGTCATCTGGGAAACTCACATACTTCGTGTCTGCAGCTGAAACCCAGAGATGTGTACTTTTCTTTCAAGAAGACCAAATGCAGACAGGTGAGGTTATTTGTAGGACTATGCAAAGGAAGTAGCTGTAATTTTTTTTGCAGAGTGGTAACTCAGTTTTGTGTTGAGGAACAAACGTGGAATGCAGAGGCTGCATATAAATAATGTGTTGCATGCAACAGCTGCATAAGAAATAGCTGCAAGTTTTGAAATTATACTAAGAGAAGTAGAGAGCTGCAACAGAGCTGGAAACATTGATGATTCAAGTTAAGGACTTTCACTTGCTGTTGAGACTGTGTGTGAATGAGACCTTTAGTGTGAACATTTACATATCCACTTTTTATGACAAAGGAGGTTAGCATTATGCAAATCTGGAAGTAGAGACAAGCAAGATGCAAAGAATGCAACGGGTGGCCACAAATAGTGTAACTTTAAAACTGTTTTGAGGATTAAATATGGAAAGTTGGTAAATACATATAGTGATTATGTAATGAACCTTGTTGAGTTCTTCAAAATGAATGGTTCTTTTCAGATGTCAAGTGGCACAATTGCTATACCCACACTTTGCCAGCTGAAGCATCCTGTTTTCCCATCAAAAACCTGGAGTTTTCTAAGGGAGAATAAAAAAGTGAGTGTGAACAGCTTCACCCCATTCTAGAAGCAAAAATACAATGAATATTCCTCCAAATTCTCAGTTGCTCAAAACAGTCTTCACTCAGCTCTTGAGTTTCTGTAGTGCTCCCCATTATGTACATTACATTATAATGTTTAAAAAATTATCAAGTCTGTCCACAGAGCCCTTCTTTTTCCCACCCTCAGATTCAATGCTTTCCTGATCAGTAGCTTAGGTTCCTGGCTACTGCAGAGGCACCTCTAATATGCAGTAGCTTTAAAGATATCAGGAGCTAAAAAAGAAAAAGGAAAAAATATATAGTCAAGTCCTACATTACCGTAGTGCAAACTGAATATACCCAGAAGCCTCTGGTGATCATTTTGCTAATGAACAATGCACTTATGATGCACTGTTACAGTGATAGAGACTCTACTTCACTGAATTTTCTGGCAATAAACTTGAATTATATGTTAACCAGCAGATTTTTTAATTTCGGGGTGGGGGGGTTGTAGAACCATTCAATGCATGCTAATGTTTAACCAGCCAATGCCAGAAATATGACAAAAAATAATATTTAAAACCAACCACAAGTGCAACAATTTCAGTAAAAAAATAATATAAAATCCAAACTGGAAGTAGCAGTCAGCCCAGGTATAAATGCCACCGTTTATTCGATAAAGTCACATAAAACAGCAGGTTAAGCGCTTTCGTCTCCTTAAATAAAAGACATCATCAGAACCGAAGTTTTCACATAAAAATGTACAATTTAAATACTGTTTCTTAATTAAGCATTCTGACACACCCTCATTAACCATCCCATAAAGCAAATCAGCTAATCTCACTCCTGAAAAAATTTTAAAGATATACATTCCCTTATATACATAATGTATGATAACAAAGAAAAGTGATGTTAAAACATGCCGTCTACAAATATTTTACACTACTTAAACATTTTTAAATATTGTTTGATCTCTGTTTTAATTCACTTGCTATGGAAATATTGTCATTAAGTCCAGGTGGTGTCGTTGCATCAAATCATAGCTGCCATAGTATTTCCTGGTACAATAGTTTGTTTTTCCAGTCTCCTGAAAAGGCGTGCACTGATACTTGCTCAACTCCAAAAAAAGTGAATTTAATAAAATTACTACATTGCATAGAATGCCGAGCTAGTGCACGTTTGTTATCCCTGTTCGATATACTATATGTATGTTGATAAATTCTCTTATTAAAAGCATTGTTTGTTTTTCCAAAGTAATAAGCATTACAGGAAAAACAAACTGCAAAATAAATAATTCTTTCCGACATACAGTTGAATTTACCACCTTTAGTATATCTCACATTTTCTTCCTTTAAATGTCCCCTATAGTCAAAATTAATAAAACTGCACTGATTACATCTCCCACACCTATTGGTTATAGGGAATAGCTTGTCGTACAAAACAGGGGATCTTTCTAATATATTCTTTAAGTTGTTTCTCTTTTTATATGTAAAAGTTGGTGAACTGCAACCTATTTTTTTTAGTGTTCTCATCACAATTCAATATATGCCAGTTCTTCAAAATAATGTGTTCAATGTTTTTTACATCTAGTGAATAATGGACAACCATATTTGTGGATATCAGAAAGATGGATTGAGCATTTTGTACATTGTCCGTTACCTTAACAAAACTATTTTTAATAATGGGACCATATATAGTGTGCTGCTCACTCCATACCATCCTTGCTATATCGTCTAAAAGTTCACTGGGATAAACACGTTCCAAAAACATGTTCTTAAGTATACTAAATTCCTCAGCACAAACCTTATCATCAAATTTTAATCTCGATGTTCTAATGAACTCACTTTTCACTATTCCTCTTTTTTGATAATATGGGTGGCAGCTTGAAAAAAATAAAACAGTGTTGCAGTACGTGGATTTTCTAAATATCCTAGTTGCAAAACCACCCGTATCGGACCAAGAAATATTAATATCCAAATAATTTATACTTTTTTGCTCAATTCAATGTGTAAATTGCAAGAAGCCAGTACTGATTTCAATTTGTCTTAAAAATTCATAAAATTCATCAATACTACCCTGCCATACTATAAACAAATTGTCCAAGTACCTATAATACACCATACATACAATAATAATGCAAAAAAGAGGAATAGTGAAAAGTCAGTTTATTAGAACATTAAGATTAACATCTGATGATAAGGTTTGTGCTGAGGAATTTAGTATACTTAAGAACATGTTTTTGGAATGTGATTATCCCAGTGAACTTTTAGACAATATAGCAAGGATGGTATGGAGTGAGCAGCACAATATATATATGGTCCAATTATTAAAAGTGGTTTCATTAAGGTAACGGACAATGTGCAAAATGCTCAATCCAACTTTCTGGTATCCACAAATATGGTTGTCCATTATTCACTAGATGTAAAAAACATTGAACACATTATTTTGAAGAACTAGCATATATTAAATTGTGACGAGAACACTAAAAAATAGGTTGCAGTTTACCAACCTTTACATATAAAAAGAGAACTTAAAGAATATATTGGAAAGACCCCCTGTTTTGCATGACAAGCTATTCTCTATAACCAATAGGTGTGGGAGATGTAATCAGTGCAGTTTTATTAATTTTGACTATATGGGACATTTAAAGGAAAAAATTGTGAGATATGCTAAAGCTGGTAAATTCAACTGTATGTAGGAAAGAATTATTTATTTTGCAGTTTGTTTTTCCTTTAATGCTTATTACACTGGAAAAACAAACAATGTGTTTAATAAGAGAATTTATCAATATACATATCATATATCGAAAAGGGATAACAAAAGTGCACTAGCTTGGCATTCTATGCAATGTAGTAATTTTATTAAATTCACTTTTTTTGTAGTTGAGCAGGTATCAGTGCACACCTTTTCAGGAGACTGGAAAAAGAGACTGTTGTACCAGGAAATGCTATGGCAGTAAAGATTTGATGCAACAACACCGCCTGGACTTAATGACAATATTTCCATAGCAAGTGAATTAAAACAGACATCGAACAATATTTAAAAATGTTTGAAGTGGTGTCAAATATTTATAAACGGCATGTTTTAACATCACTTGC
The DNA here is from genome assembly GCF_019279795.1 of Protopterus annectens. Lineage (NCBI taxonomy): Eukaryota > Metazoa > Chordata > Ceratodontiformes > Protopteridae > Protopterus > Protopterus annectens. Next base: position 266,155,139 of record NC_056744.1, on the reverse strand, counting down.
TTGTTTTCATACATTATGTATATAAGAAGAATGTATATCTTAAAATTTTTTTTCAGGAGTGAAATCAGCTGATTTGCTTTATGGGATGGTTAATGAGGGTATGTCAGAATGCTTAGGTAAGAAACAGTATTTAAATGATACATTTTTATGTGAAAACTTAGGTTCTGATGATGTATTTTATTTAAGGAGACGAAAGCGCTTAACCTGCTATTTTATGTGATTTTATCGAATAAAGCTTAACCTGCTGTTTTATGTGATTTTATCGAATAAACGTTGGCGGAATTTATACCTGGGCTGACTGCTGCGTCCAGTTTGGATTTTATTTACAAAAAAGAATATGAGACAAAACAATGCTGTTGATTTATGTACAATGTAAGCAGATATATTTAAAATTTGTGAAATATATCAACAATGCATATTTAAAACTGAAAGTGCAATTTTCAGTCAGGTCACAAGTCCTTGACCAAGGAATCCATTCACTCTCATTTCACTTGACTGCCATGTCTCTAACCTATCCCTGTTGGCACTGCCATGGGACATGGGCATGTGCATCCCATTCATGTCCAGGTAGCTTGATGCTTACCTTATTTAAACCCATAGAACCTATAAGTCCCCATGTCCAATACACCACGAACAGACTCTAACACATAATCCAATGTGTGCTAAAGTTAGGCACCATCAAAGCCAGCCAAATATGTTTCTGCCATGATGTACCACCATTCTGGCATCCAGAAGAATGTTTTGCAGCAGGAATGGTGTCCCACACTTTCATGATGGAACAACTGGCCACTGACCACTACATCCTACACTTACTGCTATAATTCCAGTGCCAGAAATCTCATCCCTCTGTGGTTGCTAGCAGCACATTGGGGATAAAACTCTGTAATGAGAGTAAGAAAAAATGTATGTATGTATGTATGTATGTATTTATTTTACATTTGTTGACCGGGAGTGTCTGGCTGAGCTATTGCTTTTTTTCAGCGGAGGTCCGGGGAGAAAAGTTGCAAAGATATAAAATGCAATAAAAATAGTAATACAGATACATTTCAATAAAAATAGCAATAGAGAATTTTGGTAGTTAAAATATATAAGCTACATACTATACAGTTCTATAAACAAAAAGGAGAATGTTAAAAAAGTAGAATAAGTTGTAAGTTTTGGTTTAAAAAGAGAGCTGAGTAAATATAAGGTTTTGTATGCAGAGCAGCAGAAACTTAAAAGGTTACATAAGAATTTCAGGGAACAGAGAATAGAAAAAGCTTTGGAGGTTGCATAGGAAGCATGGGATGAAGTAGTTAATGATAAGTTTTAGTAAGTTAGTTTGACTGTACTATAAAAGGTAGGTAATAATCAGAGAGGGTGAGTACAATGGCAGGACCAGTGTTTTTAAAGTGGTCTTTAGTTGCTAGCTTAAATTGTTTGGGGAGAGCCAGGGACCTTATTTCTAGTGGGAGTTTGTTCCATACAATAGAGGGATGGCATCTATATAAGTTGCACCCTGTGTTGGATTTGGGATTATGTATTTTTAGTAGGTCTTGGGTTGAGCTTCGGAGAAGTCTTGTAGGGGAGTAGTGAGAGATGAGAGAAGATAGACATGGGCAGAAATCAGGCTGATATAAAATGGAGCATATAATTTGGAGTTGAGATTGTAGTAACAGGTGCAGTAGTTCATGGTAGTTTGGGCCAGTTCAGGTATTTTAAGGAGAGACAGTGGTGAGATTTATATGTTTGTTGAGCTGCAAACCTAGCTATTTTGTGGTAGGTTGATTCTAATTTGGTAAGTTTGGAAGAGTTCAGATTTGTAAGTATTTGGGAACAATAGGTTAAGCATAGTAGAAGGCAGGCATGGGTAAGAGAAATCTTAGCTTCAGTAGTTGGTAATTTGTTGTTCTTGTACAGTAGTCCTAGCTTCTGGTGTTTTTTTTTTTGATACAATTGTTAATGTGAAGATCGAATTTTACTTGGTCATCAATGGTAATGCCAAGGAGTTTTGTGCTAGTTTCGACTTCTATAGGAGTATTGTTTAGGGACCTTATGGAGAAAGAAAGTTTAATGTGGATTCCAGATTTAGGTAGAAAGAGTAGTAATTTTGTTTTCTTAGGGATGAGGATGAGCTGATTATTAGTAAGCCATGTCTCTACTGAGTTGAAAATTGTCTGGGTATTTGTTAGGTGTTCTAAGGAGGAATTAGCAATAGCTATGACTGTAGAGTCATCTGCGTATTGGACAATGTTAGATTGAGGACAAGAGGAGTAGAGTGAGTTGGTAAAGATATTAAAGAATAGAGGTCCAAGAATGGAACCTTGGGGAACACCAGTTCTTACAGAGAGAGGGGTAGATAATGCTGAGTCCCATCATACTGACTACAGCCTATCAGAGCGATAGCTAGAGAACCATGCAACTGTATCAGTGGAGAAGTTTAGGAATATAAGTTTACTAAGTAACAGAGTATGTGAGACAGTGTCAAAAGCCTTAGAAAGTAAAAAAAAATAGACAGGATATGAGTTTATGATCATCTTTAGCCAGGGCTAAGGTGTTGAGAAATGATAGTAGAGCTGTGGTTGTACTATGCTTGGGATGGAAGCCATGCTGTGCTGGAGTGAGAAGTTTTTATTGTTATAGATAACGCATAACATGTTTGTGTATATATTTCTCAAGGATTTTGGAGAGAGGGGAGAGGATAGCGATAGGTCTGAAATTGGATATTTCTGTGGAGTTACCTCCTTTATGAATAGGAAGATTGTAAAACTGTTTCCAGATAGAAGGAACTTTAGACTCAGAGATGGAGTGATTGATTAGTATAGATACAGGCATAGCAAGGGAGTGTGCAACAATCTGGCGAAAGTAAGAAGGAATATTGTCTGCTGATATAGATCATGGTTTGAGCTTTGAGAGTAGAGTTCTGATATACTCAGCAGAGACAGGTTTTAGAGAGAAGGAGTTTACTGAGATAGTAGTTGAGGGTTGTATAGAGAGGTTTGAAATATTGTTTGAGAGGTTGGGGTTAAGTAGTTTGGAAATGCATTCAATAAAGTAGGTGTTGAAGGTATTGGCAATTTCTTCAGGTGACTTGGCAACACATGGGTTTAGTGAAGTTGGATTACCTGTATGTAGTATTTGGTTTATAGCATTCCAGAATTTTTTTGGATCAGATTTTAATGTTTTTGGGAGATTAAAAGTCTTTTTTGTCTTTGTTGATAAGTTTTTTGTCTGATTTCTAAGTTCTTTATACTTTAGAAGGTCAGCTGGATGTTTGGTCTTTACCCATGTTTTCCATGCCCTATCTCTGGATTTCAAAAGGGTATGGGTGGTTTTAGTTAGCCAGGGTGAAATATTTGCCTTTAATCAAACTTTTCTCAGTGGGGCTAGAGAATTTAAAATATTTAGGAAAATTGAGGTGGAGGCATTTACTGATTCATTGAGAGGGAGCTGGGTAAGAAAATTCCAGTTAAGTCTAGACAGGAGGGTTTTAAAAATGTCTGGGTTAAAGGTTGAAAGTTTGCAGCAGGTGATAAGCAGGTGTGGTTTGGGTAGGTGGGTGATGTATCGTAACACTTTTATAGGTGAGTAGTTGCTCAGGGCATCAGGTAGAGTTTCGGGGTTATAGTATTGGTTGGGGTTAGAAACAAGTATCCAATCTATCAAGGAGCTTGACTAATGAGTGTTATAAGTATGGGTAGGTTTGGAGATTACAAAAAAAATACCCACAGGGTACAGAACTGATAAATAACAAAAATGAACCACGTCCAAAGCACAAGGCAGAGAGTTTAATCCAAAAAAAGGCAGAAAGCAGACAGGGAAAACACAAAAGAAACATATTAAAAGGGTTGTGCTGTAGTAGGTGTAAGAGGATGGGTAATATACATTATAATCTAATCGAATGTCCGAAAACCCAAAACCCATACGGTCGAGACCATATGATTAAGTTTTCGGAAAATAGAAAATCTAAAGTGCA
>NC_056744.1:266076184-266146184 GCF_019279795.1 Protopterus annectens | reverse complement strand
ACAGTTGGTTGGCTCTGAGTTTCTGTAAAGGTTGACAGAAAATGCAAATTAAATAAAAAGCTTTATATAAGGTACATTTAAATTACTGAAAAAAGGTATTTATTTATAGATTTCTGTGTAACATTTTAAAGATTAGCTTTTGACTTAAGGTAGATGGTCTTCAGCTGTGATGAGGCTCTGCACATACCTCAATCCGTTCTCTGACCTAGACCAGGGGTAGATAAAAAGCAACAAAATCCTCCCCTTTTCTGACTTTGTAGTTGTGTTTATAATGATAATAGTTTGTTTTTCTTGATTGGTGTAACCATGTGTTTTCATCTCCAGTAATCTGAAAAAGCTTCCTCTTGGAGGTGAAAACATGGCTAAGATTTCGAAATGACTTTTATTTCTTCTCTGGATCATATTCTTTCTCTGGATAGTGGATCTTCAGCAAATCTGGACAATTTCTTCCTTGATTCCCTCAGCAGCAATGATGACAGTGGAGTAAAAATAAAATAAAAATAAAAAATAAAAATATTCTCTTGATGCCTAATGGATAAGCAGGCACTGTTAAGGACAACATTTTTAGCACTGGTATCTGTTTACATATAAAAGTGTTATTAATTGTGTTTTTTCTACTTATAAAAACAATGTTTCTTGAAAAGGGGACCACAGGATGATGGCAATACTAAACAGTCTTCATATTCTAATAAGGGACTCTTTTCTCCAATACAAAGCACATTTTTATGACCAATCCAATTTCCCAACCCATCAACCAGTCATGCTGAAGAGCCTGCTCCACTTCCCCCTTTTCAAGACAATTTACACCACTGCAAACTTAAACTCCAGGATTCAATAAACTCCACGCAGGAACACTGCTATTCCTGCATGGAGTGAACCATGTCCATTTCAGCATAGCCTTAACAGCAGTGCACCTTGCATATTCATGAAGGCACTCTACTACTAAGGCTAAGCAGACATGAACACTACTGAGAGCAGGAGGTGTGTTTAAGTAGTGCCCACACATCTAACACACCTCCTGCACTCTCAAAGTTCCATAAGGCTGCTTTTTAAATGCTTTTCAGTGTTTACAGAATGTCCAGATGTCTGCCTCATATGTCTAGTGTGTTCCCCCAAATATCTATTCCCATTTGGCAAATAGCATAGGATTGGAGTCAGTAAATAACAAACATTTGAGATTAAGACTCCACATCCTTTGGAAAAGTCATACTAATGCAAACCTTATTATTCTATCAACTTGCTAAGTTTGTAAGAGCAATATTTAAAATCTGTCCTTATTTGTCCCTTTACAATTGCCCTAACTGTGATTTACAAGGAGTATTGATACATGTCATTAAAGTGATTTTATTAATTTCCTTTTTTTTCATTCTAAGTTCAGTTTAATCATATCTGAGCGGGTCTGAGTGTTACAACCCTCTGCTCAGCATTGCTTAGGAGTTAAATTCAAATGTTTAGCTAAAATCTTTAATGATGAGATAGTGTAGTGGTTAGAGTCCTTGCTTTGCATGCAGGAGCTCACTGTTTGAGTACCAAAACAGGTGCTTTATTTTTACATGGGAAAGCATTGTTAAAAATTAATGTTTTTTATGTTAAATTATGTAGGAATTGATATTTGTTACCCAGGGTAGTGTAGGTGGTTCAAAATGGAAGTGTAAGTGCATATAACATGTGAAATCAACCATATATACCAAGTGTCCCATACAGTATAGTCACGTACCAAGGTAATATAATGAAAGCACATAGGGGGATGTCATGTAAAGTAAATCATATACACTTAATAATATGTCACTAATGATGAACTAATCTACAATCCTGATTTTTAATGAAAATTGAGCAATGCTAAGCCGTGCTCAACTATGCTTAACCAGTTTAAGCATTGTTCAGATGTAAATACTAAGCAGCAGTCAGCTCAGCTAGGCGGATTTGCGCACTGTTAAGCAGTGCTCAGCAATTACCCCTTTAAGCACTGTTCAACTCAGCTTAGCAGATTTGCACACTGCTTAGCTGAGCTTAGCATTTTCAAAATGGTCCAGTGACAGAAAAGGGTGGGAATATGGCCTTATTTAAACCACATATGTGGGAATACAGCCATAACCTGTTTTGGTCTGATCTCTACAGGAACCATGTCTGGCGTTGGAGAGGGAGCTCTCTTTCGGGTGCAGCACTAAGGTATTCAGGAGTCCAGGGTCATTGTTGGCCTCATCATAGAAAACCATGATGGCAGACTGCTGCAGGGCAGTACCAGAGCTCTCATTACAAAGCAGAGGCATGGGACCATCAGGCACGCAACCTCAACAGTGCCACTGAAATTCCCTGAACTGGTGAGAAGGTATGGCATCCTTATGCTGACCTAAAGTGAGGAAGGGGGAGCTCTTGGCCCAGTGGATCCAAGATGCATGGGCATGGAATGCTCCATTAGTTTGTAAGTATCTCATCCATAGCTGTACCAAATCCTAGGCTGAGTATGTGATAGACAGGTGTACATAATGTTTGTTTTCTCCCTCTACAGCTGCAGCAGAGAGGGTTAGCAATGCTAAGGCCCATGCCGACAGACTGACTAGGTTGTGCTGACAGGCTGGTGAGTACAGATCTACCTTGCTGTATATAGTGAAATAAATAAGAAGGAGTAAATTGTTTACTGTCAGTAGGTGTAGTGTGTTCTGTGTCTAATGATTAAATAAAAATTTTCCAGACTAATATTGATTTACAAGATATGCAGTAGTAAAGCTCTGTGTCATATAAGTACAATAAAGACCTAAACCACCAACTGGTGTGTTTACTCTGGTATGTTGTTGTAGAAATAGAATGTGTACAGGTTCCTCACAGCAAATATGGCTTTGACAACATGAATTAACTGAGGTTGTTCTGAGAACCAGCTGATATGCAAAACAGGAGAATGTGGAGCTGTAAAACAACTCATAAGATCCAAACATTGAACAGTGATGTCCAGTGTATTATAGTGTGTCCCCTGTTGCATATCCTTGTGTTAACCATTGCTTTCCAGATTGTATCATTTCAAAGGATTAATACATAGTGCACTATCTGCCATGCAGGAATCTCAGGATTACAAGGTCAGACTGCCTAACCCACAGAATATTAGGCTGAAAACAGTCAAACAAGAGACAGGAGTTCCCCAGTAGCTCAGTGTGATGAGAAATAGCCTTGTTCTTCATTTTAGCACACCCAGACACGGTTCGAAACCAGGGAGTGATACTGAGATGTGTGCATATATACACTCAAGAAATCCTGAATATTTGTAGAAACAGTCAGATAGTGGTAACATATATTTTCCCCACAGGTCATACGGGTAAAGAAATGTTTGTAGTAGCTATATGAAGGGTATACCAATACACCATGTACAGCTGTCTCACTGTCAAGTGCATGCCTGCAAATGACAGCAGGGTAGGTATATACACCTTGCACTCTTCCCGATACATGCCTCTTTAGTGTCACACTGTCATGGCTAATGGTCACTGCTGCCAACCACCTTGTGCACAGATAGGAATCCAGATGAAGTATGCCAGTAGCAGACTCACACAACATCAATGCAGGGTACCCCTTCTTTGTCAAGTATATAATCCTGATAGGTACAAGCCCCCTCCAGTAATGTAGCAATAGTTCTCTCAGTCTGCCTCATACCATTACAGGAAGACAGTGTAACAGGTATGTATGTGCTACAAAAACTATGGGCCATAGGTAGATGTTAAGTGAGGGCAGACGTGTAGAGTATTGAGCAGTATTGTTGCGAAAAATAGAAGCCTATACAGTTGTTAATGGACTGTTTTCTCCCCCCCACCCCTCATCTGCATCAATAATTATTATTCATATACTACGGGTACATTGTTCTCAAGACCTATTGTTGGAACATGTGTTCTATTATTGTTCATATATGTAATTGTTTACATATTAACATACCTTGTTAAAATATCATTATTAGTGGCCTGTTGCCGTCAGTGTAACTTGCATGCTCTTAAAATGTTTACTGTTGTTCCATTTATGCATATGCTCTGTTTGCTATGCAACTGTTTCAAATCTTTTGGTTTCGGTTACTTGTAACATCCACACATGTTGTTATAACTAATTCTGAAATGTTTTTTCATGTCTAAACAATATATCTTGGAAAGCCACAACACCATAGCATGTATGTGAAAGCCAATCCCGGCAGATCCGCCTGTCTCACTTCATCTAGCCGTGGCACTGGGACCAAGCGCGTCTGGGACCCAACCTGGAACATCCTCCTCTGCTGGTCCTGCACCACCTTTGGGTGGAACTGCCTCAGGGGACGGGGCCTGCCCTCCTGGGCAAGGGCGTGGACAGGAGATCATCACCAACAGCATGTTCCAAGGTATGGTGCACAGTGCCATCTGCTCTGAGTTGGATGGATGGCTGGGCCAGATGGAGGGCTGCCTGGTGCACCTGGAGGGGCAGGCTGCCCCTCCTGTCCAGTCCCCAGCACAGCCACCTTTGGGGCCGTGAAGGTGCAGTGGTGACTGCCCATGTGTGGGGGCCTCAGTCTCACTGTATCCATTTGTGGTTTTGTAGGTATATGATTCCCCACCACCCTCCCTTTCGAAGATGTTTACCCCCTCATGTGTCATATACCGCCCCTGTCTGCTGTCTTGTGTCTCTTGTCTGTCTGCAAATGCAACCTATCCTACCCAACCTACCTCCCCAAACATACCTACAGCTCTTCCCCAACATCCCACTCTCATCTCAATAAAAAAAGGACATCTGTCCCGCAAAAAAAAATTATTTCCCCATACATAGCTCTACATTTTGCCACTATGTCCAGTGACGTAAATCAATCTACAACCAAATTACTCTACAAATGTATGTTGCCAACACCCATCCCTGTGTGGTGTGAGGCTGTAAATTCCAGATTTTCCACATCAGTCACATCTGTTTTGCTGCAGTAGAAATGTAGAGCTATGGTTCTTTCCTACACTCATCCTGCACATCTCTAGCTGGTTTTCATAATTTTTTACCCCCTGCTTGCCCCCATTTCACCACTTTCCTATCACCCTTTTTTCTTTTCTTTAAAATTAACATGGGTGTAAATGGAAGTAAGCAAAGCTAAGAGGAGTTAACCGTCTGCTAGCATCGCTTAGCTTCGTGCAAAACCACACAAACCCACTTACAATTGTTTAGAAGTGCTTTAATTACTCTGTCTCCATTAGCCTTTGTTTTTCCCAGCAGCAAAATATTCAGCCCTGCCAAGTCTTGAACAAAGGATGCTGTCCACTACAATCACAGCAATGTACCACTATACCATCTGAGCTGTGACGATTTGTAAGGCTTTTACAAACATATCATGCATTATGGTCTTTCAACATTAACGAAAAAAAGCTATCACTATCATGTCTTGAGCCCACAACCCTGTGCCTTACAATCACAACAACCTACCCCTTCATCTGAGTTGTAGGAGCTTGTAATGCTTTTACAAATATATCATGCACTGCAGTCATTTAAGATAAGGGAAAAATACATATCTGTAGTATACTTAGATATATATATATATATATATATATATATATATATATATATGTATGTATATATATATATATATATATATATATATATATGTATGTATATATATATATATATATATATATATATATATATATATATATATAGCTAGGACTTTTGAACGAAAGTTCAAAAACCCAAATCCAAAACCACCGAACACACTTTAACAAAAGCACTTTCATCAAAAAAGTATGTTAAATAAAAAAAAACACTAAATCTACTTGAATACAGGTGGGCAAGCCCCCCTGCACCCCTATGAGGGGGGCTGTGCCCCCCACCTCCCTACTTTAATATTCTCACTCCGAGGTCACACTACAGTGAGGAAAAGTGAATTTTCCTTTACCGCACTGTAGTACGACCAGAACAACAAGCATACCTAAGGGAAAGTGCTGCTTCAGTGAACAGCACTTTCACGCAAGTATGCTCACCAAATTAGGATTCGGTGAAAGATGCAGTCGAGCAACTGTATGGATCCTATACATATATATATATATATATATATATATATATATATATATATATATATATATATATATCCTTAACCTCTTACTGGATGACATCTGCAAAAAGCCTGACAAAGTGGGGGGATAAAGGGCAAACAATAATGACATATTTGAAATATGTCTGTTATATGCATATAAGTCTGCTAGAGTAGTATGGTATGTCAACACATATTTCCTGATAGATTCCAGGTCTGAAAGATAAATGACTGTCATCATTTACTGATGTCAATGTGCACATAATCCTAGTGATTTGACAGAAACCCACAACTGTTATGGGAAACAGACCAAACATATGAGCCACGCATCTGGACAGTGTCTAGACATCTGGACAGTGGAGTAGTATGACTGCAGTCATGTAACAGAAGAGAAAAAACACTGAGAACTGCCAACCATTTCACCCAGTACCGTCCAAACTACAGTCAGACCAACACAATACAACCTAAAATCAGCTTTGGGGAATTACTCATGCATTTGCAAATATATCATTCACTACAGGGATGTAACTGTAGGGAAAAGCAGACATCAATGAAAAAATGTCCAGCCACAACCATTTGCACCATAGTCACAGCAACATACTGGTACCCCAACTGAACTCTAGAGTAGAACGGCTGTTTGAACAAACATATCCTGATTACCAGTCACTCACTACACTGACATATACTGCCCCAAGTCACAGTCTTCTGGGAGTCCTGAGGTATTACTGGACGCTTCTCAGTCTACCCCTACAAACATATACACTTGATAGACCACCAGCAACTGTAGCAGCATGCACAGTCAGATAAAAAGGATCTATGACACACACATCTGCCACTCTCCCCACTCAGTCCAACAAGCATTAACACACTACACTGCTACATAATCTTGACAGTCTGCTAACAAAGGCCAGATATACATAACTCCCAACTGTACACATTTCCACAGAATGTCCAGGGTGTAGAACCATATTTATGGCCACTGCCATTCCACTTCCGGTAGTCTGCTAAGTCACTGGGATAATATCAGGAGTGAAGTCAATAAATAATAATATACCATACCTCAGAACCTCTTACTGCAAGTCATCTGGACAAAGCCTGACATACTTGGGGACAGGGGGCCGAAAAGGGGGACATATCTCACATAATGGTACAGGCCAAAACTGTTGCTGGTGTTACAGGGTTTGTTGCAACAACATCCCTGAAAGATATAATGTCTGAAACACAGATGGATGTCAACATTTACTGACTACAATCCTCAAATTATCCTACTGATTTCTCAAAAACAGAAATTGTCTGTGGAACAGACCAAACATAACAGGCAAATCTCGGGGCATTCTGCAGACATCTGGACAGTTGAGAGGTATGTCAGAGACATATCCCTGTCAGACGTCAAGTCACACCAAAAATGCATGTCGAAACAAACCCTGTTAATCTAGCAATCATCTATGGGTATACCAGCAGTACTTACAATCTATACCCAATTCTGGAACTTTGTCCCTCATGTTGTTGTGCTATCACCACATGTCTTGTTCTGAGAGGTATTTCCACCTACCATCTGTGAAGCTGTAGCCTCCACACCTCCATAATGTCCTCCTCACAGGCAAGGAAAAGGAGCAAGGCCCACATGAAGGACTTAAATATAGCACTGTGTTCCTATGGCATTGGCAAATGGTATGACAACACAGCTGCTCTAGATGCAAGTAGCAAGTGGGAGACACCGATTGGTGCACAGGCCATCACCTGCTCATTAGCATTACCTACAAAAGGCAAGCTGCTGCCTATGCAACACAGGTCTGAATCCATCCACACAAAGACAGACTGCAACCACACAAACCTAAACATTTGCATTAGTCTTAGGAAGTCCTTCAGTACTATAACAGGTATGTCAATCATGTAATCATGTAATGGAATACAAAAGGGGGAATGCTATAATGTGAAATAGGAAGTTAAACATTAGGTCGCAACAAGACTTGCTGGAATCACATGCTGCTGTCTGGTACCTATGGCCATTCCTGCTGGTCCTGCCTGCAGTGACATAGATCACAGCTCTGGCCCCTGAATCACTCCAGCAAAGGTCAGGTCATGTATGGCTACTGCTGGAGTGTCTGTTGTCCAATACTGAGTGTGACACTGCTAGGCCAGCTACCTTGGATATTGTAAATATTCATATGTCACCTGTGAATGCTACTATGATACATATGCTTGTCTTACAAATGTTAGAGACTTATATAGGGTATGTGCATAGTAAACAACAGGAGCAGAAGTTAGTATTGAACTGTATGTTATATACTGAGCCCATACCTGTCAACTGCCCAGAGTTTTGCAGACTGATCACATGTTTGCCTCATACTTGTAGTCAATGCCTCATACTGCAAGGCAAGGCCCGAACTCAGGACTCTGTATACCACAGTCACAATCGGTTATGTATTGTTTGCCAAATCAGTGGCAATGCAGGAAAGACTGAAGTCATAACATAATAGCATACATTTGAATGTCGGATGTCATATCCTGTGGAGTACTTCTGTGAATGCGAAACCATATTTGCTAGCAACTAAGTGTTTTACAGCTAGATTTATAAAGTGTCACTATTTCCCAGCCTTTGCCCACCATTGATGTGTGCCTTTGTTCAGAAGCCTTGCTCTAACAGGTGCTAGGTGTCTTAGCATGAAATCAATGTCATTGCAAGCGTACCTTGTCCTTGAGGATGCTGACATGTGTACAGTCACTGACACCTGGTTTACAGCTGTGGAGAGCACACTAACCTTGCCAGGTTACTCATCCCATCATATGTTTGGACCCCAAATGGAGAGCTGCAAAGCCACAGGAGGTGGAGTTTTAAACAGTATCATACACATACACACCTCCAGGCTGGCCAAACAGTATGACGTACTGGAGACATCCTGAGTGCAGTTAATCGTTGACAAAACACCTACTCAAATCATAGCTAGCTATAGACCTCTAACCATGACTCTGGACACCCACCACACCTATCTGGACTTGCTTGAATCTACCCTGCACCTTGGTGACTTTAACTATGGAACCATAGTGTACATGACCTATCCTACCTGAACATGAATGCACAGAGATTTCGTGTCTTGGTCAATGGCAATGCTTTGGATCAGCTGGTCAACACTCCTATGACAGGTGGAAATATGCTGGTTCTAACCAACATGAGTAGCCATTGTAGCACTCCTACAGTGTCATCCTGCTTGATAAGATCTGACCACATAGCCATCACTGTTGAGGTCACCATCTCCCCTTCCCCCCTTGTCAGGGTCAAACAATATAAATGTTACAAAAATTACTTTAAATCTCCCCAAAGCAAGTAGAAGTAGATTTCCAGCCACTGCCCCATCAGTTGGAACTAACAGTAGTGTCCAAGCCCACACCACAGTACTATGTGAGCACCTACATAGCTGTATGGACTCAACAATACCTGACAGGACAACATCATCTCCCTCAAGGTAGAGTAAACCTCTGTGGTGGACAGCTGCAATACACTAATACCATAATAGGTGGAAATAATTGCTGGATAGGGCCAGGAAGGAGCAGGTGCCTAACTGGAAGCAATGTCACCTTGGTCTTAACAAGCATATAAAGTCACAGGTGAATTAACCTAAGGCTATCATTAATTGTGAATTGGAAACATCCACCAAGGCCAATCGCTAGACCTTCCACACATATGTCTGCAATTCCAGAAGCAATAACCAAATCTGCTCTGTAGTGGTGGTTAATAACACAACATACACATACGGCATAGATATAGCTAGCCTGCCACAGACAGGTGAAGTGTAAACAACCCCCTGTCCTCCCATCAGTACACATGTACATGCACAGCACCTGCACCCCTCCCTTGATCATCAGGAAGCAGGTCTGTAATGCCCTCTCAAATGTCACAGTGAGAAGTCTCCATAGGCCTGATACCATCTCTGGCTGCATCCTACATGAACTCAGGCATGAGCTCTCACCTCCATTACACATGGTAGTCAACCAAAGCCTGAGCACCAGTGTTGTCCCATTTGCACAGAGGACAGCCACTGTCATCCTTATACACAAAGCTGGAGCATCCACTGATCCAGCCAATCATATGCACATCAGCCTAACTAGCCTGATCTGCAAGACCATGGACGGCATTATCAAGGACCTTATAAACAGGGAGATCAACAGCCTCAAAATGCTTGAGCCAACCCAGTTTGGTATTGTCAAAGGAAGATCAGGCCTGTTAAATGTGACCAACTGCTTTGAAGCGGTCAACAAACACAAGGATGAGGGGAAGACGGTGCACTGCACACTGCCTACCTTCACCTAGCCAAAGCCTTTGAAAATAATCCCAAGTCAGCCATAATACATAAGCCTAAATAACCACACTCACACAACTCACGCTCAAGGCCCTCATGTAGTCTGTGATATGAATAATACTTGTTTCTATGATTTGAAAACAGATGGTTTTATGATGTAAGTTGTATTGTCATTTATATGTAAAGGTCAAGCGTAGCTGAGCAGGTTGGCATGGTGCTCAGCAATGCTTAAATGAAAATGAAGATGTATATATAGCAATTTAACAGCTGATCCTCACTGGGTGAATGGTTAGGACACAGGAACTTGTACTTGAGGTGCAAGGGTCAAATCCTGGCCATTCAGCTTTTTACACATGATAGGGAAATGCTGTAAATGTTTTGTGTTTCTTTTGTATACATTGAAATATGTTAACTGTGGTAGTCCAGCTAGACCAGAAGCCTATTTGCAGTGGAGTCCCCAGTATAAATGCTCCAGTTACTCACAAGTGTCCAATGCAGTACAGTGACAGCAACAGATAACGTACTGAAATGCCTAACTTTAGGAGATATAATAAAATAATGTCACTGGATATATGACTTGAAATTCCCTGTGTAAACACCAGTGCCCCAGACAGTGCAGTCGCACCCCAAAGTAATGTAACAAAAGCATGCAGGGGGATGTCATGTAATGCAAAACATGTACACTTAAAATATGTCAGTAAGGACTAATTAATGCGTAATTTGTTAATTGTCTAGAAATGACAACTGAGCAATGCTTAGCAGTGCATAGCACTGCATACCATGTTTGAGCATTGCTAAGAAGCATAACTGTAAGCACCATTCAGGCCAGCTATGCAGATATGCACACTGCTTGGTCTGGGGGACTGGCCTTGGTGATGGCATACATTTTTATGCTGATGCTGTGGATAGAGAGTGGGGTGAGACATTACCATTGCTCATCTGTGCAATGTCTATGCTTGAGCATGAGGTGGTAGTAGGAGGTCAGCCATGTGGATGTAGGTCAGCAACAAGATCAGCTGAGAGTCCATGTGGCTGTGCACATTCACACTCCTGTAGTGGCAGTATGACCAGCAGTACCAAAGGGAGGTTGCTGTCCACAATACAATGGAGCAGGCCATGGGCACATAATCCTGTTAGGGCCCATCTGGGACAGGGAACCAGCAGACAGCAGTCACCATCAGGGATTAGTACTGCATCTGGCCTTGGGCCTGGTGGTGCGAGTGAGACTCCTGGCAGAATCAGTCCCTGTGTCCTTGGCGGGCGATGGTAAACTGTACATTCTGCCATGTATGGTCCAACATACCCCTGTGTAGGGCAACCACATAGCTTGATAGTGTGCATACAAACACTCACACATCTCTGTCACAGGCAGGTAACTACCAGACACACACAGCTCCTCTGCATGGCCAGTTGAACATCACCTTTCCAGACACACACACACACACACACACACACACACACACACACACACACACACACACACACACACACACACACACACACACACACACACACTTATGATGTCAACTATATGGCTGACAAACCCACACCACACCATGTACATGTAATGACACCCATGCCACATCCCTGTTATTCATACCA
This sequence comes from Protopterus annectens, assembly GCF_019279795.1. NCBI lineage: Eukaryota > Metazoa > Chordata > Ceratodontiformes > Protopteridae > Protopterus > Protopterus annectens. The sequence goes on along the minus strand of NC_056744.1, from coordinate 266,134,280 downwards.
TCACTGCTGGGACATGCTATTATGGGTCTGATGCACAAGATGAATATAATACAGTGTAGTAATGTAATGCTGTGTAAGGTGCTGTCTGCTGGAAGTAGTTATGGGTACACATCGAAGTGTATGTACCTTTTTAGCTATGATGCATTAGTGCTGTTAGTACTGCTGACTGACATAGCCTCACATACTGTATCCTGTTTGTGTTCCAGGTGACTGTGTGTCTGCAGGCTGTGGGCCTGCTGACATTAGGATGGTGAGTATGGCAGAATGGAAACACAGTGACCTGTTCATAGCCAAGGTACAGCTGTATATGTACATATTTACCAGGTGTGTATGCATGCAACAGTGTGTGAGGGACAATTGGGGTGGACAATGTGACCTTGCATACATACCCCTTGACACAGCCAGCTGTCCTTCATACATGTCACCTGGGTGTTCTGTAGTACCATAGGCTCATACATACAGAGGTTACTTGAGTACTGGCACTAGGTCCTTCACAAGCTTAGCTATTACTTTAATGACAACAAATGGAGCTATTAGCATATGTTGCTCCTGCCATTTTTTCCCATCCAGTCAACCTTGATGCAGTTGATGAGGGTATGCATGGTGCTGTATTTGACAGGTTTGAGGAGTGTATCCCTGACACAGATCAGCCTGTGCTAGCCTAACCTGAAAATCACCAGCATGTGTGTCTGCTATCTCACATAAGAGTCTGGCCTCTTGTGCAGGTAGTGCACACAGAGTCATAAGTTTTGTACATGTGGTGGCTGTTGAATGGCTAAGAACAACATCTACCTACCCAGATTTATAAATGATAGCACTATATAAAAACACAAACAACACAATGGTAATGTAGTGTTGCAGTGTCTAGCACTACTATTCAAGTGGGTAACAATTGCAGGGGCTGCTAGGATTACTAGTGATGGGTTCAGGGGCCATTAACATGGTAGAGCCATCTGAAACACACACACACACTGCTGCATGGGGATATGCATTGAGACACACATCCACACAGAGTTCACACTTCTCATATTAGATGAGTTACTCATCTACTTATGTACAATGCACAGTAATATGACTATTCCATGCACTACAGTGCCTTTGTGTTGGAAACTGTGTAACTGTGCTTGTAAGGTGGATGACATCTGTAGGGGCTGAAACTCGCTTGGCAATTGGGGACTTAACAGGGTGGAAGATGCACACAATATGGTATACCCATCGCATATACATAGTAAAGAAAGCCACAGGGTATATGCATACAGAAACATGTACACAGTTGCCAATAGACAGATTAGCAGCCCTACATATCCAATTGTATGTACTATAGTGCTACAGACACATTACATGCACCACAGAGATTATATGCCTGGGACATAACTTACTACCTCTTACAACAAGTAATCTTGGGAATGCCTTCATAGATGGTGTAATAAACCACCCAAAATACTGAGTGGTCTCATGTATTGCCCTTAAAACCTGGGCAAGTGAGAGAGTAACAGACTTTGTATCAGCATGATGTTTCAGACAGGAATGAAGTCAGATGCTGACGTGTGTCACTATGGTATATGCGGCATATTTAGCAATGATATCACAAGGATGCTCATTGTTAGAGGACACAGGCTACATATAGGTTGCAAACATGTGGATATTTCATGTACATCTGTACAGATGGCTGGTATGGGCTGTATAGTGTTACATGGTGCAGGTCATGTTTAGGGGGTCAACAGGCCTTAAAATGGTATAACCTGCACACACAACAGCCACAGGGGATATGGTTCACACACATTATTATAGTTGTCAGTACTGAAATTAGAACCCCCTACCTATCTAATTATGTGTACTATAGTATTATGCAGTTATTGCACATGCCACAGAGCTTAAAGGGCTGACAAGTGTATACAGATACATCTAAGGTGAATGTCAACAGCAGGCCTTGTAAAGTAGGGCAAAGTGACGTGTACTGGGTGGTACATGCTTCAAAAGGGTATATCCCACACCCTAGAGGATGTGATTCTCACCCAGATGCACACACACACAGGGAGGATATGATTGTCACACACACACAGTTGCCAGTATTGAGCTTAGAACCCCTACCTCTCCAGTTATGTGTACTACAGTGTTACACAGTTATCATATGTGCCATGGAGCTTGTAAGTATCTCAATGTACATCTAAGGTGAATTACATCAAGAGCCCTTGTAAAGTATGGCAATGGGAAATGCACTGAGTGGAAGGGCATCAAAATACATTACTCTACAAAGATACACACTTACAGACACCTTCACACACACATTTGCCAGAACTGAGAGTAGAGCCCCTACCTATCTAGTTATTTGTACTATACTGTTATACAGTTATTACATGTGCCATGGAGCTTCTATGGCTGAGAGCTGTCCAAAGGTACTTCTGAGGGGAATGACATTAGCAGGACTGCTAAATGTAGGGCACTGGGAAGTGTGTGTGGTAAAGTCCTCAAAATATGTCATCCTACAAACTCTTCTACATACCCATACATTCGCCAGAACTGAGAATAGAACCCATGCCTATCTAGTTATTTGCACTATACTGTTACATAGTTATTACATGCTCCGTGGAGCTTATATGGCTGAAGGCTGTCCAAAGGTACTTCGGAGGGGAGTGACATCAGCAAGACTGCTAAAGTAGGGCACTGGGACGTGTTGTGGGTGGGAAAGTCCTCAAAATACTTCATCCTATAAACATACACACTTACAAACACTTGTACACACACACTTGCCAGAACTGAGGATAGAACCCCTGCCTATCTAGTTATTTTTACTATACTGTTACATAGTTATTGCATGCACCACAGAGTTTATAGGGGTGAGGCAGTGCAAATGTACTTCTAAGGGGAATGACATCAGCAGGGCTGCTAAAGTAGGGCACTGGGAAGTGTACAGGGTGGGAATGGCATGAAACTTTTTCACCTACAAACACACACACACACACACACACACACACACACACACACACACACACACACACACACACTTACCAGGATTAGGATTAGAACCACTATCTATTTAGTTATTTATACTATAGTGTTACACAGTTATTGCATGCACTACAGATCTTATAGGGGTGATACGTGTCCAATGGTACTTCTAAGGTCAATGACACCAGCAGATCTTGTGAAATAGGGCAATGGTAAGTGTACTGTGTGGGAATGGCCTCTTAATACTTAAACCTACACACACACACACACACACACACACACACACACACACACACACACACACACACACACACACACACACACAAAGGCAGGTGATGTGATATTATGGCCCACAGCTCATTACTATTATACACTGGAGCTCACCTTCATGCTGACATGTGCAACTGGTTATGACCGATATTGCATTGTCTGAAGCAGGACATAACTCTATGTCATTCAGGGTATCCCTGTGTATGACTCACTCTCTGTGTGTCCCCCTGTGTCTTTCTCTTTCTTTGTCACTGTCTGTCTCTCTCTCTCTTCCCCAGTCTATGTGTGTGTTTATGCTTGACATATTGTTGTACGTTGCCCATATATATGTCTGTGTATTACACACAACAGATGCAGATATATCATAGGCCACCTATAGCTAGCTGAGGGTAATCCTGTCTGACGGGTGTGTGTAGGGACAGTTAAGGTGTACATAGCTGTCTGTGTGGAAGGACATATATGCACTTTACAGTTATACAGCCTTTTTAATTTCTCCACGTCTTTTGGGTTTCTAATACCAAGATGGGAATGGACCCTATTCCTAAGTCAGAGTATGATTAAAGTTCATTAAATTAGTATTGTTTCATTCTTTGATGTCAGCCAGTAGTGCTCTTTGCAGCACCCGCAATGTGCCCAGTAATGACTTATATGGGGTTACATAGATTGATAACATATCTAAATACAATTGTAAATTATTTTTTATAAGATCCATTGCTCCTACTACTATTGGAACTCTCTGGGTATCTTTCTTCCACATGGCTCTCATTTCTGCCTGCAAATCCTAGTATTTTATGACTTTTTGTCTCTCTGTATGCAAGACACTGTAGTCACTGGGTATGGCGATTTCAATGATCAATGCTACTTTTATCCTCTTTTCTTGGAACACTCTATCTGTTTTTTTAACATCTATCTTTTGAACTGTTGGTAATGGGTGATCGCATGTGATAAAAACTTCATCATTTTCTATGAAGCTTTGTGGGTCATGTTTCCCCAGTGTTTTTCAGCCACGTTGATATCATTAGATGAGTACTAATCTATGAACCATTATAGGTGGATGGGGGATCGTAGGTTTGTCCCAGAGATTACTCCCGTGTCACTATTAGACAGAGGCACAGTAAACTAAACCTTAAAAAGGGCACAGTATACTCAAATCAAGGGGTGGCGTAAGCCATACAGAATCGGGCTAGGCTTATAATTGCCTCAGGGCAGATAGCCTAGTATGAACCTATGAACCTATGAACCTATAATGTTTACACAATCCCCAGTGCAACAGTCTCACCACATTATTATGCCTTTCAGTATACAGTCCTTCTGCCATTAGTGTGTTGCAACCAGCAATGAGGTGTGTGACTGTTTCCAATTTGGTTCCAAAAAACATACATTTGTCTGTTTCTACTACATGTTCAATGGATTTTTGTAAACCAGCATGTACATAGCCTGCTATCTTGGGCTGCCAATATTAATCTTTCATTTTTTTCTTTGTTTTTGATCAACATGAGACTCTTCCAGAAGTTTTTTATACTTATAACTATATTTATGTTTTTTCCACATTTCTTGCCTTCTCATCTGATCCTTTACCTTATATCCTTTTTTTTGTTTTTGACACATTCAGTTGCTGCCTGATTTTTATCTACTTCTAGTTTGATTCCCATTCCTGCTTGATGTCGATATACTTTGCTAAGTTAAGCAGAAATGTCATCTTAGATTTATTCTCCTCATATTTCAAAACATTCACTACATTTGGATCTTGTGAGGTCAGTAGATATGTGTGGAGTCTCATGAATGCAAATCTATACATGTAATCAGTTTCAAGGAGGCCCATCACTCACACAACTCACACTCAAGGCCCCTTCTTGTTTTAATATCCAATCTATCCAACACTTTTTGGGGCTGGTCAATCACTCCAAAACTGTAAGTTAGGACAGGAAGAGCAAATTGATTTATAGCTTGGATCTTGTTCCTAGATGTCAATGCTGTTCTCAGGATCAATTTAAGTCTTCTAAAGTATTCCTTACTGAGTTTTATTCACATTTGTTCATGTTTTATTGCTGATCCTTCATCAATTCTCAAGTATTTATACACTCCCTCTTGCTCAAGTTCTTTTATATCACATTCTTGTCCCAAACCAATGTTTTCCTGGTACTGCAGTTTTCCTTTTTTAAAGGTTGCTTTTGCACATTTATCAAGACCAAATGACATTTCAATATCATCTGAAAGAATTTTGACAATCTGCAGCTGTGCTTTCAATTCCTCATCTGATGAGCTATACAGTTTTAAATCATTGACAAAGAGAAGATGAGACGTCATTAGACTTTGTTGTTTTCTAGGAGCCAAATTGTAGCCATGGCCTAAGCTGTTAAGTAAACAGCTTAATGGATTAATGGCAAGGCAGAAGAGCAATGGTGACAGAGAGTCACCATGAAATATCCCCCTTTGAATTTTTATCCATGGGATAATAATCTGTCCTTTATCATGGCTTAATTGCAAAGTGGTCTGCCAATGTTTCATGGTTACTGTAATGTAATCAATCAGTGTAGGGTGTATATTATACATTTTTTAGCACTCTTTTATCCATGAATGGGGGATACTATCAAATGCTTTTTTATAGTCAATCCATGCCATACTTAGATTCTTCCCCTTTCTACAGTTCTCCCCTATAACTTTGTTTAATAAAAAACGATCCTTTGTTCCACATTGCCTTCTTTTATTGTCCCTTTGTTCTACTGCCATAATTGAGTTTTCTTCTAAATGAATATAAACTCTGTTGGCGTCAACTCCTGTGTATAGTTTATATGTCATTGGAAGACAAGTTATTGGTCTATAATTTTTAGGGTAGCTTGCAGGTTCACTCTTAAATAAGACCATTGTTTTTCCTGTTAACTAGTGTGGTGTCTGTTTGGGGTGCGCATATAAATAGTTCTTACTCATGGCTAAATCCTCGTGCAAAGATGTTAATACTTTCAGCCAAAAGTTAGGTACTGCATCTGGACCTGGGGTTCCAACATGGCCTGTGATTCTCTAAGTGTAGGAGCATGCCCAGTATGACCTTCTATAGTGAGAATGGGACTCCATTCCAGAGATAGTTGTACTCTGGTGTTTTATGTGTTACAGCCATACCTCTCAAAAGTAAACAGGAATTTGCTAGAGGTACAGGGTTTGTTTTAGCAGACATTTTTTGACATATCTGAAGTCTGACACCGGAATGTATTGTGTCATTACCTAGTGTCAGACATCCTCAGATTATCACAATGATTTACCAGAGGAATATAAGATGTATGATGCACAAACCAATATTAAGAGACCAACTATAGACATTCTTGCCCAAAAAGGCCAGTTGAGAGGTGTGGCTACAGCCGATTGACTGATGAAGCTGTGTAAACAGTCAAGGAACTTGGTGATATACTGGCTGGGGATTACTTGCTTGTGTGGTATTCTTCTTACCTGTATAGTCATATCCTGGTGTGGCCATACCTATCAAGTGTACAATTTTTGGCAGATTGTCCAATTGTTGTCTAGAAGTTTCATCCAGTCTACTTAAAATTGTGTTTTTATGGCAAGTTAGTTGCATATAATTGAAGACTGACGTTACAAAATAATGACAGAGATTAGTGTTTCGGACTTCATAACCTTCAAACAAGTCCAGCTAATGCAAAACCTGTTATTCAACCAACTCTCTCAGTATGTAAAGGCAATATTTACATCACATGCCTATCATTGGGCTTTTGTCACACTTTTTTTTCTGACCTTGTTCAGACGTCTTGCTGTCAGAGGTTAGGAGGTATGGGTGTGGGTACAGAGTGCATTCTATTGTGCAGAATTGTCCATTATATGTGTAGTATTTTCTAAATAGCATTGCAACTTCCAGGTATGTCAGTGGTAGAGCAGTACAGAGTAATGTGGTGAACCACTGACAGTAGTTGTGTATAGGTTGATACGTTGCTATGACATTAGAAGGGTATTGGCCCTGAAGCCCTTAGAACCCACACAGATGAGAGTATAGCCCATGTTAAGACATGTCAGCATCCAGAAGGTGTGTTCAGCAGGGACACAGGTGGAATCACAGGACTGTATTTTGTGTTTCCCATGCACTTATACAGGGAGCATATCACTAGGGGTATTGAGAAACTTGGCTTGCTGTGGACAGGGTTGTATTTCACAGATGGGGGAGTGTGTGGGGCACATATCTGTCACACCAACAAACCGTACTGATTTCAAAGCCCAGCTTGATGCTACACCTACAGGTTGATGGAGTGGGCCTTGACATATAGATGTGCAAGTGTCCCATCATAGCAGGGGCTGGATTGCTTTGTGTGCCAGACAGGGGTCACCAGGGGTAGAGGGACAGTGCTGTTAGCCTATCATGTGAGGTAGGTGTTTGGGGTTTGGGGTAAGGTCTTAGTGTTTGCAAGACCCTGGTGTGTGGAGTCTACATGGTCTGTGGTGTGTAGGTTTGTGGAGTTGCCATGTGTTTTTGTCTCTGAGGTGTCCTTTGTGTGGGTTTTTGTTTTTTTGTGGACCTCCACTCACATGGGTGCATGTTGTGTATTTGCAGGTGATGTTTACTGACTCCATACACTGCATGGCACCTATGTTACTGCACAATTTGTTTTGCTGCGTACATTCTCCATTTGTCTGATCAGTCATTCTCCTTCCCCTTATGTGTCTCTCTTTGTCCTTCTGTAGTCCAGTCACAGGCTTTGGCCACAGTGGCTGCTGTTTTGTATTTGCACTTCTGATGTGAGCAGGGTAAATGCACCTCTGAGTGTACCTATTTAGCAGTTTGTTCATCATTGCACCACTACATTTGCTGTGGTCCTTAGATGGTTTGTGTTGCTATATGTTATTATGAGGCTACATGTTGGCCTAGCTGTCAAAACCTCACAGACTGACATCTGGACAGGTCCATATATGACAGTCAGACAAAGGCAGACACATGGGGACAGGGTGTTAATACTGTTCTGCCACACATTGACAATAGGGAGATCAGTTTGGTATTAGCTTGCTTTCTCTTATGGGTATGATATCTGCTTCCCCACTGTTGCTATTGATGTTTTGACAAGACCCTTTCTTGTTTTCGAAATAGTTGGCAGGCAAATGTAATGTTAGGGCACGCAGAACAGATATCCAAGGTGTAAAGTTAGGTGAAGGCTGCCAGCCTAGCTAGATATAATTTTGTATATAATTCTGTCATTTGTAAATATTAATGTAAGCCACAGGCTTGTTCTCTTAAATGTGAAAAGACTGTACTGGATGTTGAACTGGAAAAAATGTAACAACAGTGCACTCTGCTGTAAGAAAGCTGATAAGTCAAGCATTGTGAAATTCTTTGATCTAAAACTCGGAGCTGAGATGGCTAGAGGGAGGCATTCTGCCTATTTTTTGAGGCCAGAGTTAATGGCTAGAATTTACATGTATAATTTATTTTATTGCTCTGGCTTCCTGACCAGCTGCAAGATCAAAAGGGCTATTAACCTCTGAGTTTCTGTTAGCCTGGAAACCAGGAATAAATGATGTAATCTGAAATGAATCAGTGGTACTGTGTTATCAATTTAAGGACAGAAAGAATGAGGGAATTTAGCATTTGTCTTGAGAACATCCAACATCACCAGCACTGTCTTGCTATATATGTAAGTGTATTTTAGAACTGTGTTTTCTCTTAGATATAGTTAGGAACTAGGAAGATTAAATTAGTTTTTTTTCTGTATTGATATCAGAACTTTTCTTATTATTTGAAGTATTTCTCTGTGATCTCTGAACTCTTGACTAGCACTGTGTAGAAAGAAGTATTGTCTTGTGTTTTTATTATTTATTATTAAATATTTTAAACCTTTCAACTGTGGCTGTTTTGTGTAGAGATAATGTAAGCATGTACATAGTGATACTGGCTAAGCCACTCCAATAAGCCTTGACTGTTCAGTTGCACTTACCATTTGGATAATAATATTGCACAGTATAATTGGACACCCTTTCATAAGGGCCTATTAATAGCTGATAAATATTAGTGGGTGGTGGCAAGGGTACTACCATACAGTCTGGGTAAAAGGAGCACAGCTGGAGAACCTGTGCCAGCCTTCCCCATGAGTGGTTATGTGGTTGTATATAACACTTATCTCAAAGTGTATGTGTGTGTCAGCTACTTGGGCAGGGACATGAAGCACTGGTTGGACAGAGAGGATGCTGGAGGTTTTAGTTTTCCCACAAGGCTGAGATCTGGACCCTATAGCTGTGCCAGTGGAGAGTCTTATTGGGGACTTGGAGAGAAAGGGAGAAACCAGCCACAGACTGACTGTGATCTCTGTGTGCTCTTAAGGGAAATTGTACTTTACTGTGTGTGTATTTATTATCTATATGGACACCCCTCACTGGTGTTAGTGGGGAGGATTTAGGCTCATTGATTACTGGGCCAGTGCATGGCCATCACATATTAATTGTTTGGCAGTGGTGGGATAACCACACCACATATTAATTGGTTGGAATATGCTAATTGGCTTGTAATGGTGTGGGTAGTGTGAATTCCTGTAGCTTGTGTACAGTGATCACTGAAGGTGGTTTGTACTCTAAATCAGCCACACAGTGAATACTCAGACTTCAGATCACAATTGCTTTATTTCTTTTGTTAGCTTAGCTAGTCCGGGAGAGCAGGCAGCATGTCAGCAGAGGAGTACGGAAAGCTGACAAGCAGCCAGCTGGCTGAGATGTGCCAGGATAGGGGACTGGTGCATGGAAACCTGACTAAGGCAGACCTGATTGCAGCCTTTGTCACAGCTGCATCAGAAAACAGCATCCAGGAGGACGATCAGCCTGGAAGTGGAGATGTACCACACTCAGAGAATGGAGAGCTCAACCTTTCTGCAGAGGACTTAAAAATCCATCTGGCGCTAAAGAGACTTGAGTTGGAAGCCAGGCATTTGGAAATTGAAGCAGCTGAGAGATGTCTAGAGAGTAAGGACAATGAGAAACTGTGACGGTTGCAAGCTGAGGAGAATGAGAAACTGCTATGCCTGGAAGCAGAGGAAAAGGAAAGGCAGAGGCAGCATGAAAGGAAGATGCTGACTCTTTGCTAGAGTCATGGAGGTAATGGGGAAGGGAGTAACTGGACACCAGAAGCACAAAAGGTCACTAAATTTCTTCTGCAGTTTAAAGAGGGGGATCATTTTGATAGTTTCATTCGTATGTTTGAGAGGGTATATAAACAGTATGATGTTGACCAAAGGCTCTTGGTATGGTTCCTGACCCCCTTATTCCATGGTAAAGCTTTAACTGTACTGTCTAAATTAACTGATCATGAATGTTTTGATTATACTGCTGTTAAGGATTGCTTGTTAGAATTTTTTAAGCTAACACCTGAAACTTATAGGAAAAAGTTTTGTGAGCATAGACGCAAGGTAGATGAAAGTGTGTGTGAATTTGTTGCTGAACTGAGCACTTATTTTCATATGTGGATGAGTGGATGTCAGGTCAGCTGGCAGCCCTTTTGGTGGGGGAACAAGCCCTTAGCACTTTGTCTGAGGACATTAGGATCTGGTTAGCTGATAGACAATGGCTACTTCAGATGAGTTGTGGAAGGAGGGAGACCTATACCTAGCAAGCAGGGCATACTTGCACAGGAAAGGGACCCCAGGTCTAAAGGAACCCATGCTGGGCAGCACAGACTGCCCCAACAGAATCTGACAGTAGCAGGGGAAGCCAATAATCTAGGTACATGTTCAGGACCTAGGGTTAAATGTTTTGAATGCAACCAGTGGGATCATGTGGCATACAGATCTCCACTGAGGCAAGGTGGGGAACAAAAGGTGAGAGACCCAGTGAGTGGGAAAGACAAAATGTCAATAGTAGGTTGTCTTGAGACAACACGGGTACCAAACTACCATCCTGCAGATGTCCTGATAGGGAAGGATTTGGATGAGGCAGTACAAAGTGCTTATGCAGTTGCAAGCAGTCAGGTTAGGAGAAAAGCATGTGGGTCTGGTAGCCTGGGGAGACCCAGACAGATTACATACTTGCAGCCAGGACTGGTGAGGTGGTTACTTCAGTGAGGGAGCTACTCTGTAGCAGTGAGACTGAATGTGAGCCACAGCTGCTTGTGGGTACTGATATTCCCTTGGACAGAGTGACTGCAAAGGTAGAGGTGAGTAGTAGTACCCAGACTGACAGCGAGGTACTGCTGTCAGATGATGCCAGACTTCCTGTAGAATGGGAGCTGGGAAGGGTTACAAAGAGAGAACTGAGACAGGCTCAGCTCTCAGACCCTATATTGCAAGGCCTGTGGCAGGTAACTAGTGCGGCACCTGATTTTCAAGGGAAGGGGGAATCTGTAAACTGTGACAAAGGGTTACTTTATAGAGAGTGGAACCCTGAGGGAGGGCTAGAAGGTGAGAGGGTACAGCAGTTGGTAGTGCCTAGAGTCTACCATCTGGCACTTGCAGCCATAGCCCATGATATTCCCTTTGCAGGTCATATGGGCATAAAACGTACAAAGAGATGTATTATGCAGAACTTTTATTGGCCTGGAATTTCTAGAGAGTTAACAGGGTACTACAGAACTTGTGAGCAGTGCCAAAAGGTAGGCAAAGCAGGAGACCAGGTGAGAGCTCTTTTGATGCCTTTGCCTGTGATTGAGGAGCATTTCAGAGGGTAGCTATGGATATTGTTGGGCCTCTGAGTACCCCAAGTTCCACAGGGAATACATATATCTTAGTGGTGGTAGTAGAGTATGCTACAAGATACCCTGAGGCAGTGGCTTTGTCCTCTATTGAGGCAGAAAGGGTAGCATATGCTTTGTTAGAGATTTCCAGCAGGGTAGGTTTCCCAAAAGAAATACTGACTGACAGAGATGCCAATTTCATGTCACACCTGATGGCTTGCCTGTGGATGTACTGTAGGGTGAAGCACCTGAAGACCACCCCCTACCATCCCCAGACTAATGGTCTTGTTTAGAGGTTAAACTATACAATCAAGTCCATGCTACAGGAATTTGAAGACCAGTTTAAGAGGGAGTGGGCCAGATATATGCCCCATCTGTTGTTTGCTTACAGAGAGGTTCCTCAGGAATCCACCAGGTTTTCACTCTTTGAGTTGTTGTATGGGCATAAGGTGAGGGGACCTCTAAATTTAATTCGAGATGAGTGGGAAGATGAGAGATGAGTGTGAATCTCACAAGGAGTCAGTTGTGACATATGTCCTAAACCTCAGGACAAGGCTCAGAGAACTCATGGGCTTGGCCCAGAAGAACCAGGCAGAAGTCCAACAACAGAAAAAGTTGTGATATGACAGGAATGCTTGAGCTAGCGAGTACACTGTAGGGCAGGCGGTAATGGTTCTCATTCCTGTTAAACACAGCAAGCTGCAAGCAGCTTGGGAGGGACTCTACAAGATGGTAAGAAAAGTAAATGATGTTAACTACATGGTGGAACTGCTAGGCAGGAGGCAGGGGCACAAATTGAACCATGTTAATATGATGAAACCTTACCATGATAGGGAGGCCCTTGTGCTGAGCATTTGCAGTGGATTGCAGCAGGAGTCTGAGGGAGATCTGGTGAATGATCTCCTCAGTGAAGCTCGGACTGACACCTCAGTGGAAGAGGTAGCAATGTCCCAGCAGCTATCTCCTACCCAGGTTTGAGAAATCATAGCAATGTTACAGGAGTTTGGGGACATGCTCACTGGGAAATCAGGGTGCACCCCCCCTGTTGCAGCACCAGGTGTATGCAGGACCCTAAAGACCTATTAGGCAGGCCCCGATAGGTTGCCTGAGAGAATCAAACAGACTCTGAGGGAGGAGATACAGGAGATGTTGGAACTAGGGGTAATTTAAGATTCCAACAGTCCCTGGGCCTCCCCGGTGGTGCTGGTGCCAGAGAAAGATGGCAGTACCAGGTTCTGCGTGGACTACAGGAAATTAAATTGTCACACAGAGTCAGATGCTTACCCCATGCCTAGGACAGATGAGGCCCTAGAGCAGCTGGGTGGGGCTAGGTATCTTACAACCCTTGAGCTTGCCAAGGGTTACTGGCAGGTGCCCTTGACTCCCAGTGCTAGAGAGAGGTCAGCTTTTGTAACTCCTTTTGGCTTGTATGAGTTCACAAAGATGCTCTTTGGGATGAAAAATGTCTCAGCAACTTTCCACAGGCTGGTAAATCATATTCTAGCAAGAGCAGGATGGTTTGCCCTTGCTTATCTAGATGCTATTGCCATCTACAGCCATTCCTGGCAAGAGCACTTTCAACATGTCAGTGAGGTGCTGGGTAGACTACAGAGGGCAGGGTTGACCATTACGCCAAGCAAATGTCAATTGTGTATGGCAGAGGTCTCCTACCTGGGACATAGAGTGGGGATTGTTAAGATCAGGTCAGAACCTGCCAAAGTGGAAGCCATTCAGGCATGGCCTGCACCTGTTACCAAAAAGCAGGTGAGGGCATTCTTAGGGACAGCAGGGTACTACAGAAAGTTTGTCCCCAGTTATAGTACCTTAGCTGCTCCCTTCACAGACCTGACAAGGAAGTACATGCCAGATAAGATAGTGTGGACCACAGCATGTGAGCAGGCATTCCAGAAGATTAAGGAAGCTTTGGTAGGACTGCTGTGTTAGCCAGTACAGATTACAGCAAATAATTTGTTGTGCATGTGGATGCTTCAAACCATGGGGTGGGGGTTATACTTAGCCAGATTTCTTCAGAGGAAGAAGAGCACCCAGTGCTTTATCTCAGTCATAGGCTTCAACCCAGGGAGGAATGCTATGCACCTGTAGAAAAAGAATGTCTAGCCATAGTGTGGACACTGCAAAAACTTCAGCCTTATATGTATGGAAGAAAATTCACTGTAGTGACAGATCACAATCCCCTAACATGGTTAAACAGAGCCAACTAGCAAAATGCCAAGTTGCTAAGATGGAGCCTAGGGTTGCAAGCATTATGATATGTTGGTGCAGCACTGCAGTGGGATTATCAATGCCTACACAGATGGGCTCTCAAGGCAGGGAATGGGATAAGGTATACTCAGATAGACCTAACCCTCTCAAGCAATGTTTCTCAAGGGTCACTTGAAAAACAAGCTTGAGTTCTCTGGGGGGAGATGTGTGAAGATAGGTGAAGGCTGCCAACCTAGCTAGATAGAATTTTGTAGATAATTCTGTGATGTATAAATATTAATGTAAGGCACAGACTTGTTCTCTTAAATGTGAAAATACTGTATTGGATATTGAACTGGAAAAAAAAATGTAACAACAGTGCACTCTATTGTAAGAAAGCTGATAAGTCAAGCATTGTGAAATTCTTTGGTCTAAAACTCGAAGCCGATGTCTAGAGGGAGGCATTCTGCCTATTGGTTTGAGGCCAGAGTTAATGGCTAGAATGTACATGTATAATTTATTTTATTCCTCTGGCTTTCTGACCAGCTTCAATATCAAAATGGCTATTAACCTCTGAGTTTCTGTTAGCCTGGGAACCAGAAATAAATGATGTAATCTGAAATGAATCAGTGGTACTGTGTTATCAATTTAAGGACAGAAAGAATGAGGGCATTTAGCATTTGTCTTGAGAACATCCAACATCACCAACACTGTCTTGATCTATATGTAAGTTTATTTTAGAACTGTGTTTTCTCCCAGTTATAGCTAGGAACTAGGAAGATTAGATTAGTTTTTTTTTCTATATTGATGTCAGAACTTTTCTACTATATTATTTTAAGTATTTCTCTGTGATCTCTGAACTCTTGAATATCATTGTGTACTAAGAAGTATTGTCTTGTGTTTTTAATATTTATTATTAAATATTTTTAAACCTTTCAACTATGGCTCTTTTGTGTAGAGATAATTTAAGCCCTAGAGTACATTGCATGCATGTAGTGATACTGGCCAAGCCACTCCAATAAGCCTTGACTGTTCAGTTGAATTTACCCTTTGGATAATAATACTGCACAGTATAATTGGACACCCTTTCATAAGGGCATTTTAGTAGCTGATAAATATTAGTGGATGATGGCAAGTGGTACTACCATATAGTCTGGGTAAAAGGGGCACAGCTGGAGAACCTGTACCAGCCTTCCCCAGGAGTGTCTGTGTGGTTGTATATAACTCTTATCTCAAAGTGTGTGTGTGTGTGTGTGTGTGTGTGTGTGTGTGTGTGTGTGTGTGTGTGTGTGTGTGTGTGTGTGTGTCAGCTACTTGGGCAGGGACATGAAGCACTGGTTGAAGAGAGAGGGTGCTGGAGGTTGTAGCTTTCCCACTAAACTGAGATCTGGACCCTATAGCTGTGCCAGTGGGGAGTCTTATTGGGGACCTTGAGAGAAAGGGAGAAACAAGCCCCAGACTGACTGTGATCTCTGTGTGCTCTTATGGGAAATTATACTTTACTGTGCGTGTATTTATTATCCGTTCCCTATATGGACGCCCCTCACTGGTGTTAGTGGTGAGGATTGAGGCTCCTTGATTGCTGGACCAGTGTGTGGGCATCACACAAGGCATACTTGTGCTCCTTTTGTGACAACCTGTCATTCTATGGGTATGGATGATGGCCAGTGACATGTTGTCAGTGCTGACACAGTAAGTTGTCAGCCTTTTTTGACCTGACAGTACACTGACCGTCAGGTACCTGCTGACCTACTGGGCACCATGCCTCCTGACTATTTAGAGAGAGACATTTGGACAGATCCATAAGTAATTTGGGGACAAAGGCCTACCTATAGGGACCATTGTTATCTACTGGCCTTACAATCCTAGAAAAGTGATACAATAACAGCTTTTGCATTAGCATGCATTTTCCTAAAGGGTATGAAGTCTGAAACTACAGTCTGTCATTATTTTCTGACTTTAGTCTTTTCTGATTTGCCAGTGCTTTGTCAAACAACCATGATTTCATGGTAAAGACACCATGAATATGATGCAAACATTGGACATTCTGTGAAATGTCCATATAGTTTAGGGGTATGCTAGGAACTGTGTAGGTTACTCTGAGCTGTGTACTGTCCATATGTGTGTCATCCTGTCCCTGACCTGTCAAGCTTTCCTTCAGTAACAGATATTGATTTCTGGACAGTGTGTACAACTCCTACCTTAGCTGTATTTGACATGCAGAATAGTTGGCACTGCAGTTCTTGGAACATGGACCCTGTCAACCACAGTACTGTACCTAGGCCACTAAGACACGACAGCCAGGAGTAAGTGCAGGCCACATACTGACAGTCTTGACCACAAATATACAGTGGATATAAAAAGTTTACACACCCCTGTTAAAAGTCCAGTTTTTTTGTGATATATAAAATGAGACCACAATAAATCATTTCAAAACTTTTCCCACCTTTAATGTGACCTATAAACTGTACAATTCAAATGAAAAACAAACAAATCTGTTAGGCGGGAAAAATATAAAAAATAAAAAATGTACAATATGTTGGTTGCATAAATGTGCATACCCTTAAACTAATACTTTGTTGTATGTGCACACCCTTAAGCTAATACTTTGTTGAAGCACCTTTTGATTTAATTGCAGCATTCAGTCTTCTTGGGTACACATCTGCCATCAATTAAAAAGACTCTGATTAACATCAAATAAAGTTCAGATGTCCTAGTAGGATTTTCCCGACATTTACTCAGTTGCCTGCAACAGTAAAAGCCATGATTCACAGAAAGCTTACAAAGCATCAACGGGATCTCATTGTTGAAATGTATCAGTCAGGAGAAGGATACAAAAACATTTCCACAGTGTTGGATATACCATGGAACACAGTAAAGACAGTCAACAAAAAGCGGAGAAAATATGGGACAACAGCGACATTGGAAAGAACTGGACATCCCTCCAAAACTGATAAAAAAACAAGATGAAAACTGGTAAGGGAGGCTGTCAAGAGACCTACAGCAACACTGAAGGAGCTGCAGGAATTTCTGACAAGTACTGGTTGTGTACTACATGTGACAACAATCTCTCATATTCTTCATATGTCTGGACAATGAAGTAGGGTTGCAAGACAGAAGCCTTTTCTTACCCAGAAAGACATCCAGGCCAAGCTAAAATTTGCAAAACAATACATCAAGTCTCTCAAAAACATGTGGGCTAATGTGTTATGGTCTGATGAGACCAAGGCTGAATGTTTTGGCCACTATTCCAAAAGGTACGTTTGGCACAAAACAACACTTCTCATCATCAAAAGGACACCTTCCCCATGGTGAAGCATGGTGGTGGCAGTATCATGCTTTAGGGTTGCTTTTCTTCAGCTGGAACTGGGGCTTTAGTCTAGGTGGAGGGAAATATGAACAGTCCCAAATACCAGTCACTTTTGGCCCCAAACCTTCAGGCGTCTGCTAGAAAGCTGAAGATGAAGAAGAATTTCACCTTTCAACATGAAAATTACCCCAAGAATACATCCAAATCAACAAAAAAATGGCTTCACCAGAAGAAAATTAAAGTTTTGGAATGGGCCAGCCAGACCCCAGACCTAAATCCAATAGAAAATCTGTGAGATGACCTGAAGAGGGCTGTGGGCAGGAGATGCCCTCACAATCTGACATATTTTGAGTGCTTTTGCAAGGAAGAGTGGGCAAATATTTCCAAGTCAAGATGTGCCATGCTGATAGACTCCTACCCAAGAAAACTGACTGCTGTAATTAAATTGAAAAGTGCTTCAACAAAGTATAAGTTTAAGGGTGTGCACACAAAAAAGTATTAGTTTAAGGGTGTGCACACTTATGTAACCATTGTATTGTACATTTTTTATTTTTTATATTTTTTCCCCAACAGAATAGTTTGTTTTTCAATTGAATTGTACAGGCT
Organism: Protopterus annectens; assembly: GCF_019279795.1. Lineage (NCBI taxonomy): Eukaryota > Metazoa > Chordata > Ceratodontiformes > Protopteridae > Protopterus > Protopterus annectens. The sequence continues at coordinate 266,116,299 of NC_056744.1, read as the reverse complement.
ATAGGTCACATTAAAGGTGGGAAAAGGTTTGAAATTATTTATTGTGGTCTCATTTTTTTTATATCACAAAAACCTGGCATTTTAACAGGGGTGTGTAAACTTTTTATATCCACTGTACATAGCTCATTGAGTCCTGCATATTGTGGACATGCAACAAGTTATCAAGTTGACTGGGACAGCCCTGGGAATGTGTGCTCTGCTGCTTATACCCTAGAAGCATTACTGTCACTCCATTTCTATGGGAACATTGGTGTGTGAGTGGGGGTGCACCTGTTAACTGTCCACATTTGCACGGACTATGCTGATGTTGCCTTTACATTTTGGTTCCATTTAGCATAGTATTGTGCCTGTCTTGGAGACTACAGGCATATCACTAAAAACTACAGGTTAGATCATAATGGCAGACATTTGGGTTTCAGACTTCTTACCCTTCAGAGCCTTACTGCAACTGCAAGACCTGCCGTGATATCACTATGTAAGTCTGTATGGGCATATTTCATCATTGTCCCCATTTGTGGGCTTTTGCCAGACATTTCTTTATAGTTTTCTATGGTTGACTGCTGGGCGAGGCTCAGGGGTGAGTATGGGACCTCCACATTGACATCCATGCATGTGACCTATGACCCCTCAGTTTGTTAGCCCCCCCCCCACATATACTGCAGTGAGATTTGTCACCTAGGGAACTACTTTATTCTCTGGGGAAGCCAGTATTGGGCAGACATTTCCTGTTGTCCCACATAGCTGTCAGTTGTGTGCTGCTATCCCGGTAGGCCACCCCATTCCCTTGCATGTATGCAGCGATATCATAGCTATGCTACCGCAATGTATTACTCCATTCATTTATTGTTAGAAAGACTGACTTACCTTCTGGTTGTGGCAGTTGTGAGGATGGTGCTTGAGGGCTGGCTCTGTCAGATGCATGCCGTACACAGCCTATAAATGGTAAGATACAGGTAGTGTGATGTGTGTGGCATCCATTTTACTGCATGTGCGAGTCAGACAGAGGTGCCAGTCCCTGGGTCTCTACAGTGTCAGTGTGTGTGCTATGCGTTGCCTCTTTGCCAAGGCCTGGGCATACTGGGTACACCTTCATCTGCCTACAGGAGCAGGCTCAGGGGGTTCCTCCTCTGAGTCCTCCTGTGCCTGTGAAGCCCTTGGAAATGGTGGGGGGCTTTGTGGCCCTTCCCTGTAATGTTCCTGTTGCAGCTGTTTCTGCAGGATCATATTGTGTAGCATGGCACGTACTATGACCAAGGGTGCACATGTGGTTGGAGAGTACTGCAGGGCTCCACCAGATATGTAAGGCAGTGGAACTATGACTTGAGCATCCCAAACACATGCTCAGTAATGTTCCTGGTTTGTGCGTGTGGCTCATTATGGTGTTCTTCAGTGTGTCTGCGCATTTCTGATGGGTGTCGTCATCCATGGCTCCAGTGCATAGCCAGCATCCCCACCAGATGGCCATACAGGATGTCCCCCCTGGCAAATGCCTGGTACAGCTATGAGGCATGCCAGATATGGAAGTTGTGATAACTATCATGGCTGCCAGCACAAACATTCATGATAATGCCCTGAGCATTGCACATGACCTGACAGTTGATGGACTGATAGCCCTTGCAGTTGACATAGGCTCTACCCTCTTCACTAGGTGGTGCCTTAATATGGATGTGCGTGCAGTCTATGGAATTTATTACCTCTGGGTAGTCTTCTACATGGTGGAAGAGATGCATATCGCTGGTCCTCTCCTCACAGGTGCTGGGGAAATATATGTGCTTACCAGCATGTGTTTGCATGACATCCAAGAACTGGTGGAGTACACTGGATACAAATGCCTGTGAGATACCCATGATGTCCCCAATATGTCTTTGGAAGGTACCTGTAGCTAGTATTCTTAAGGCTGCACATACCTTGGTTTCAACTGAGATGGGTTTGCTCTGTTGGTTCTGGGTCTGAGATGAGGCAGGCACAGTTCGCAGAGTTGCTGAAGTAAGTCCTTGTCCACCTTGTAGTGCTCTAGTATCTCCAGATCATGTAGCCCCTGGTAGGTTACCCTGGGTCTGAACAGTCTTCTCCTCCTCCTCAGTCTAGGATGGTTGTCAGCATTATCCTCTTCACTGCTCTCAGCCTCTAGCACATACTGATGTATCAAAGTGACAGCAGCCCCTAACATTTTGTCAGTTAAAATTCCCAGAGTGTGTACACCAGTGGTGCAGAGTTTGTGGGAAAAAAACAGACTGAAAGATGTTGCATAGTTTATACTGTATTGCTGCAGATGTTGCCTGTGTGATTGGCTGACTATGATACATTCCACCTGCCAGCTATATTATTTGTACTTGAGTGCTTTCATTCTGCTATTTCTCCTTTTTTCTCTTCCACCCCCCCCCTTGTAAGCCCCGCGGTATGCCCTGCAAACTTGCTGCTCAAATGTAACACTTCTGCTGGTTTCTGTTGTTTTTCTTTCCCTTGGGTTTAAGCCCCACAGTGCATCGTGTAAACCCTGGCAGTTTTGAGCAGAAAGAACCCTCTCAGAGAAGTGAACACACTCAGCATTTCATGAACTAGCTCAAACGCACCCCCTTGCTTAGCTGCTTTCAGATACCTCCAACATCCACATGCAGGCAGTGCAGAAGGTTAGTCTTTGGCTGGCATTGCTAATTTAAGGCTAGGTGTACTTGTAACAGTTTCTGCATAAATATAAGGTTTAAATAATTCCTCATGAGGTACTCCATTAACATCAGCTCTAAGACAGACTGTACAGATACTGCATGGTAAGTATGGACATAATACCTTTAATACAAAGATATATACCTGTCACAGGTCACATTAACCCAGCATTATATATTTCTACTCCAGGCCAACAGCAGAAACAATCCTGTGCTCTGCTTTAATAAAGCAGGCTGATGTTGACTGCAGAATGGCTGTCAGCAATGACATTCTTATAACAGAACTTCAGGACAGTATTACACAATCACAAAGTGCACTGTCCAGGTACCCTACCCTAGAAGAGGTGGATGACTCCATAGACAGTGATACATGCTTACATATTCAGTATAATGAAGAAATCACATTGCACAAGGAGGGAGCAACACCTCATGGCTCAACAGCTGCTTCTTGTGCACAGCCTGAACCCAGTGATGAAGAGACAAACCTCTCAGAGGTAGCAGTACCCACAGTTATGGCTGTACACAGGGGTGCCACGTGAAGACATCTTTCACAGTTAGCTCCATAAACAGGCAATGCCTTGTCTACCAAGCAACAGATTTACCTTGACACAGATTTAGGCCCAGGCTACTGTCACTGAAAGTCAGGTAGTGGTTGTTAGAGTGTCTCGGGGTATGTGTGTGAAAATTCACCAGTACTTGGGAATGTTTTTTTTTCAAACGCTTTTATTGATTATCAGTTGTGATATAGGCAGATTTACATTCATATAAAAGTAATCAAACTGTATTAACATAACAAACACAGTACTTGCAAATGTTGAGGTCATGGATAATGTCATGTGCAATATGGTTGGAATGCATCATCCAATTTAGCCTTCATCCACACACTAGTAATAACTTACCAGATATGCAAATGAGGACTTCACAGGATGTGGAAGATGGAGTGTTGGATGCATGCTGGATGAGTAGGCCATATGCCACGCACATCCCAAAAATTACTACTGGCACATTCTTGGGACAAAAACTAGACATTCATGTGGATTCCCTAAAGCAGAAGACAGTTGAGATTCATCAAACATCAACAGCACATGGTAGAACCTCGCGGTCAAGGTTTATGTCCTGCAGCATGATTACATTGATGTTAAGATGTTCTCCTGTATCCAGTAGATCCGTTCATCAGAGCAACTCAGCATTACACTCATATGGTAACATTTACTGGGGAGTTCTGTGATCATTAACAACACTATCATAATTAGATGGAAGAATGGTAAGGGGAGTTGAGTTGAAACCAAAGGATGAAAGCTTAACAATGGCAGCACAGGATAGTGGATTACATACATGTTGGTTTACAAAGTTCACTGAAAATGCAGATACAGACAAATGAAGGCTCTATAAAAAAAAAATAGGAAACAATCTCACATCTTGTTGCTGGGTTTGATATACTCATGCATAGGGCCTGTACACTGAAAGGCATAATAATGTGGCAAGATTGTTGCGCTGGCAATTGTACAAACACTACAATGTAAAAATAACTGAGAAGCATTGGAAACATGAACCACAAAGCATTATACAGAATAATGAAGTGCACATCACATGGAATCACCCACTACCAATAACTCAAAAAATTGATGTGAGAAAACAAGATATTGTAGTCAATGAAAAAAAGATAAATGCAGCATTGATCATTGACATTTCTACGCCTAGTAGCGTCACCACATAGAGAGTCTGTGGTGAAGATATGCCACAGCATAATGGTGCTGAGGAGGAGAGTATTTTCACAAGAGTGAGTGATCACAGTGTGGATATGATGCAGCATAATGGAGTTAATAAGGAAAGTGCCTTCACACAGTGACATCAGTGGTGATTTGATACAGTGTAATGGTATTGTGGAGGAATGTATCTTCACAGCAGAGGGTGACAGTAGAGAGGGTATCATGCAACATAGTGGAGTTAATGAGGGGAATGCCTTCAGAGAGTGACAGCAGAGACCATATAGTGTAGAGTCACTGACTTAGGGTAGACAGCGCCATTGCAGCAGTAGAACAATATGATTTTGCAGTCAGAGAGGTTGCACAGATTTAGATTTATTTTTACTTTCTTTCCTTAGTTCTGATGCAAATCAAACATTATTGCTACATTTCATATAATGTGCTGTGCTGTGATTTATATTTGTTCTCATTCTTATTATCAATGACATCACACACATTCTGAATAACCTAAAAATAATTATGTACACAGATGATATTATTTTACTGGAAGTGAACAAAACTTACTAAACCATTCAGCATAATATACAATCTAAATTCACCAACCACTGCAATTGACTTTGATGAAATAAATTACTAATCGACAGCACAAAAACAAATATTGTGACATTCTATAATGCAAAGAAATGTCTGTTCTTTACTGAATTAACAATAAAAGATTCTCAGGAAAATGTTATTCCCCATGTGCAGGTCAACACAGAAAGTCTTTGGCTAACATAGTTTGCAGATGACTACAAACTGGGAGCCATAATAGAATCACCTAATGATGTAGACATTCTACAAAAGGGCCTCACAGAGATAAATGCTTGGTGTCAAAGTCATGGCCTCAAGCTCAATGCCAAGAAGTGCATTGTCATCCCCTTTGGGAAAAACTCAGTACCCATGAACTACCACACAGGCGGCAGCTCACTAAACACTGAAAGTGTGATAAGAGACCTCAGGACACAGGTGGACAGTAGTGTCTCCTTTGACAGTAGTCAGGAAATCCTTCTATGTGGCACACCTCATCACAAAAGGGTTCTCCTCTAGAAAAAAGGAGGTAATTGTTCCTCTCTACTCATCCCTCATCAGACCCATTATAGAGTACAATGCCACATTTGGCATGTATCTCACAAGCCACCTACAACAATTAGAAGGGCCACAGAAATACCTCAGTAAGAGGATTACTGGCCTCAGACAGATGCCATATGCAGACTGTCTCAAAAAATTCCATCTCTACTCTGTCACATATTGCCTACTCAGAGGCAATCTCTGCCTAACATACAAAGCTATGTCAAACCCAAAGCTGTTGGACATGCTACACTTAAAGAAATCCCAATCTCTCTGAGCCACTTGCTCCAGGGACCTAAACATTGTCACCACAATAAAAAGAACATGCTGGAGGTATAGAGTCCTGTCCCAGAGACTTCCCATAAGCTGGAACAAACTACCCATTCATGTCAAGCAAAGCTCCACATTGGCCCTCTTTAAGAAAAACCTTGATGACTGGATGGGAAATAGAAAATTCACCCTGGGGATCACTTCTGTGGCACTGCCTGACAGGGGCACAGGGAAATACTTTTCTTGGGTGGTGAAAGCCAGGGAACCTTTTTGGCTAGGCTTATATAGGCCCCAGGGTTGATAACCTACCTATGAACCTAAAAATGCCTGCACATAACTCTACACCCTTTCCTGAACTTCAGTTTGCACACCGATTATATCACCAATAAAGTGACCACACAGCAAAAATTATGTTGCTTTATCTTTCATCTGCTCTTCCCATTTGCAAAAACTGTTATAGCCAAAAATGTCCTAATACCTTAGGCTGAATATGAATTATCCCTTAATAATATTCCACTCTTTATGTAAAGCACCCAAAAAATTCATACTGCAGAAAACAGTGTATTTATATTTGCCCTCCTAGCTGATCACAGCTGTCATTACAGTATTGTATATGAAAAATTACATTGGCTCCCTATTATCAGTAGAATCACTTACTGTTAACTACTCTTATACATAACACTGTAACATTTGGCTATTACCCACCACTTAAAAGAGCATTCCATATAACAAACCAAATCTACTCTTAGAAGCTGCGAATATCATGATTCCATGCTTGTATGGCCAAACAAGCTAACTATTGGAGAAAAAAAAATATTCTCTAGAATAGGGCTTGCCACATGGAACCAATTAGAAACCTAGAAGACTTGGAGAAATTAAACAGATAAACCAATTACCTAATGAAATAAAAAGTTATGAAATATTGGAAACAGTCAAAAAAATCCTAAACAATGTCTACAGATTTAATCTAAATGTATCTGCTTTCTAGACACTGACTAGTCATTGCTACTTAGTGCTAAATTTGGTGATAATGGAGAGCACGGGACCATGGCAGTGTTTTCCCATATTTCTCAGAATGTTATGGCAGTTGCATATCATTCTGATTGTTCTTTCCTGGAGATAAGGAGTTGCTATATATTGCCTTCTCATTCATATTCATAAAGGCACAGCTGAATGCTGACAAATATTTAAGTAAGATAACGGGCCGGATTCACGATGGCTTGCATGGAGTCTAAGAGTAGAGTAAGACTCCATGCAGCCATCATGTCCGACGAGCGATCCAGGAACAGCCTGTAGGGGCGTGTAAGAGAGCTTCTAAAATGTCTCTTACATGGACAGGGCTGGGATATGCAAATTACCTCACTTGCAGCCGAAGGGTATGCAAATGAGGTAAATTTGCGATCCAGGAAGCACAAACCTGTCCAAGTAGGAGCCGTGTTAGTTGCAGAAATGTACTCAGTTGACAACTGAGTGCCGTTCTGCAAATAGCACAATGGAGCCTTGTTAGCTCCAAATAAAGGTTGCATATGGTTGAGGAAGCATGCCAATGGCCAAATATACAGCCATTGGAAATGTTCCCAGATGCAAAATTACAATAAAAATACTTTTTTTTTCCCGGCGATTTCTGATGTTTAAGCGTAGCGCAGCGCCACGCAAACGGGCTGTGCCACAAAAACCAGAAAAATAAAAATTTAAACCCACAAATGTGGAATTTATGAAAATTGTTAAATTACAATGTAAGGGAATAGCAGGCTGAAGACAACATGACCACCGAGTAGGGGTTGCTAAGGGGAGAAGACCGGTCTAAGACATGTAACCAAGCATTAGTAGGCAACCCTATGTAAGTGAATGTTAGGATAGTGAATCGCACCTTTACATAGCAAATGAGCACAGTCAGTGGAGTGTAGGAGTAGGATATGGGGAGTAACAGAGTAGGAGATAGGTGACATCACAAGGGGGGTATGTATGAAAAAAGTGAAGCTCATTGGAGCAGAGTGTCATGTGTTAGCTATCAGTTAGACATCATGGAAGGAGGTGTGTCAACAGGTAGGCAAGGAAAAGCCAAGAAATGGAAGGTGTATACTGTGGATAACACCAAAGTTTCTTGCTGAGCGGGTATGCATGCGTATGCGCGCCCGTAAACCCGAGTAAGACAGAGTGCGCACGTGGAAGCGTGAGTGCGCGCGTTTAACCCGGAGTAAGCATGTATAGGGCTGTTTAAAGACCTGTACGTGAGTAAGTAAGTTTTAGTCTGTCTAAGCATGTGTACACGCTTGTGAGCTGGTGTGCACATGTTTGTGCTTGTGTGCACAGTGCTGCCCCTGAGGAAACAGAAAGGAAAAAGGAAGCACAAGAAATAGTAGGAAGCTACCAGGGAGTACTAGCAGAGCTAGCAGGTGAAAACAATCAGAATCAGGCAATTACACAGGCAGAACACTAGCCCAGCCCAGCACTTAAAACTCTGCAAACAACAGTGCAGTGTGTTTTTCTCAAGAGACACTGCAACACTGGAGTAAGCTACTAGAAGTGAAAACTGAAAAAGCTTCACTCAGACAAAAAATGCTAGGGGCTGCCATTGCTGTTATAAGGCGACATATGCAACATGCTGAGGGTGGTGACAATGCAAATGCTGCCGGACAACCCACAGTGAGGAGACAGAGAAGAGTGTACAGGCCCAGGGTCACCTACCAGGGGTTACATGAGCTGGAGATAGTGGAGCACTATAGAGTGGACAGAGACCTCCTGCGGCAAATTGTTGAGCTATGCAGGCCACGCCTCACATATAGAACCAACAGACGGGAACCCATCCCAGTGGAAACCAAGGTATGTGTTGGCCTAAGAATACTAGCAACAGGTACCTTCCAGAGACAAACTGGTGATATGATGGTGATATCACAGGGATCAGCATCCAGGGTACTGCACCAGTTCCTGGATGCCATGTCAGCACATGTCGGTGATCATGTATATTTCCCCAATTCCTATGAGGTATTGGCCAGCAATATGCATCTCTTCCAGCAAATAGCAGAATACCCTGAGGTAGTGGGTGCAATAGGCTGCACGCATATATGCATCAAAGCACCAGATGGTGAGTGGGGTAGGGCCTACATTAACCGCAAGGGCTTCCCCTCCATCAACTGCCAGGTTGTGTGTGATGCCCAGGTCCTAATAATGAATGTGTGCGCTGGCTGCCCTGGAAGCTACGATGATTCCCATATCTGGCATCTGACGCAGCTGTACCAGACATTTGCCAATGGGACATCCCACATGGTCACCTAGTGGGGGATGCTGGCTATGCACTGGAGCCATGGCTGATGACACCCATCAGAAATGCACACACACCTGAACAGGAATGCCATAATGAGGCACACGCACAAACACGAAATGTAATCGAGCGTGTGTTTGGGCTGCTCAAGTCACGGTTCCGGTGCCTGGACACATCTGGTGGAGCCTTGCAATACTCACCAACTGCATGTACCCAAATTGTCATGGTATGTGCTATGCTACATAATATAATTCTGTGAAAACAGCTGCAGCAGGACAAGCATAGGCCTGGGCCAAACAGTCCCCCACCATTGCCAAGGCCATCACAGGCACAGCGTGACTTGGAGGAGGAACAACCTGAGCCTGCCCCAGTAGGCAGAAGGAGGCATGCCCAGTATGCCTTGGCTTTGGCAAAGAGGCAACACATAGCACATACACTGGCTCAGTAGGAACCCTGGAAATGATACCTCTCTCTGACTCCCACATATAGTGAAAGGGATGCCTAAGTTGACACAACCTGCTTTCAAACATGTACAGGGAGTGTAGTATGTGCATCCAACATAGGCAGCCCTGCAGCACCACCTGAGGCATGATTGCCATGTGTTAAGCAATGTAAGGGAGTGCTAAACAGCATTTACCACCATGTAGTATATGCAAACTTGATGACCTTGAGTATCATCCTACCCTCACCAAGCATGATGCCACAATATGAAGACAAGATGATCAATTACAACAATTGGCAAGTATTGGTGTCAGTCAAAGGGGATCCAATGCCTGTCAGCCTGGGATGACATGCTCGACAAGACATGATGCTTCGCTAGGGACGGCTTTTACCTGTCACCCCCTGGCCTTTCCTCCATAGGTATCACAAGGGATAAGAAACTAGAAGAAACGCTACTCAACGCCAGAAGTTGAAACCGCAAGATGCATGCACTCCAAACTCTCCTCAGCATGGAGAATGTTGATATCTGTGCAGTAACAGAAACCTGGTTCAAGGCTCCCAAGAGCACCCTAGCACTAACAGGTTACACCTCATACCATGCTTTACAGCCCCAAAACATGGAACAACCTACAAAAGGAGGGTTTGTATCAATATTTGTCAAAGATACCCACACCCCCAGGTTGGTGACACAGCATGAAGCATCAGAGACTATCCATGTGCAACTAACAGTGGGTAAAACCACCTTCCAGTTCATAGCCTGCTACAGACCACACTCCTAAACCCAGGAACCACACTTGGCCAACTGGAGAACACATGAAAATATGAAGGTCTCCCCAAACACCATTATATTGGGTGACTTCAACTATGCCCAAGACCAGAAGTGTATCCCTCACTGGTAAGATCAGACGATAGAGTAATCTCACTGGATATTCACATCCTGACCCCAGCCCTTGCCCAGAAAACCACAGTGAAAAGCTTTTCTCTAAAGCAAATTTCACACTCCTCAAAACTGAGGTGGAATACTTCACAGCCCCTGTGCCTGTGGAAAATACGGCCCAGACCTCAGAACCCTTTATAAACGCATTCTATGAACACCTTAAGGAATGCATGGATTATGCAATCCCAAATAAAACCAAGACCCAATCCTCTAAAGGCAGGCATCCTGTCTGGTGGACCCCAGCCATAAACAAACCATACAATACAAAGAGGAAGCTACTATATGATAGAGCAAAATCCCAAAAAGGGAAGGCATCTCCGATCAGTATTATTAAAAAACTATGGCCGCACATAAAGTCATCTAAGGCCAGCTTTGAGATAAAAATTGTACAGGACACTAAGGATAATCACAAGGCTTTCTTTAGTTATGGTAGGAACCTGGGTGGGAATTCCCATATATGCACAGAATTAGTCCAAAATGACAAACAATACACCAAACCCACAGACATTGTCAACATCCGAGCTGACAGATTCAGTGCAAACCCCCCCCCACCACCACCAAAAGGGCAAATATCTATCCAGCAGAGTGCTGGCCCCCCCTGACATTGCAGATGCTCAGGTAACAGGCAGCCTCTCCAAAGCAAAACACACAGCATCAATGGGACCAGACGGTGTCCTGGACTGTGTCCAACATGAACCCCAAGAAGAATTGAACACAAACATAAAACCACTGTTCAATCTCAGCCTTACCACAGGATATGTACCCAAAGAGCAGTGTACAGCAACAGTGGTCCCTCTCCACAAAGGTGGTGCCTCAGTGGATACTGCAAACTATCGCCCCAGAAGCCTGACTATCTTGGTCTGCAAAGCTATGGAAAGGGTCATCATGGACCTCAGAAATAAAGATATTGGGGACCTACAGACACTGGATCCTACCCAGTTTGGCTTTGTTAAGGGCAGATCCTGCCTCTTAAACCTGGTTGAGTCATTTGAAACAGTCACCAAGGCCATTGATGAGGGGAAGGTGGTCCACACAACCTACCTGGACCTCGCAAAAGCCTTCCATACAATACCCCACTTGGTCATTATAGATAAGCTCACCAGCTTCAATATAAACCCCTATGTCACTAGATGGGTTGCAAACTGGCTCAAGGACAGAACCCACATGGTCACAAATGCTGGAGCCATGTCAGACTCTAAACCAGCTACAAGTGGCATCCCACAATGCTCAGTCCTTGGACCTCCCTTATTTGGTATATATTTCTCGAAGGTACAGGCCAACACAGAAGGACTGTGGCTGAACACGTTTGCAGATGACTGCAAACTGGGTGCCATAATCAACCCTCCAGCTGACACAAGCATCCTACAAAAGGGCCTCATAGAAACAGACAACTAGTGCCAGAGCCATGTCCTCAAGCTAAACGCAAAAAAGTGTATAGTCATCCCCTTTGGCAAAAACTAAGTTCCCAAATAAAAAAGTGAAAGGCGAACTGGAAACAATAGGAGACGGCTTTAAAATAAAAACTGGTTTAATAAATCCAAAAGAGTGAGCGCTTTCGGCAAAACAAATGTTCTGCCTTCTTCAACTAAGTTCCCACAAATTACCACATAGGTGGTAACCCATTAAGTACTTCAGAAGTGATAAGGGACCTGGGGACCCAAGTTGATAGCAATCTCTCATTCGAAAACCACGTTGCCAAAGTGGTTAGAAAAACATTTCATCTAGCCCACCTAATCATGAAGGTATTCACATCTAGATCAGGGGAGGTCATCGTGCCTCTTGACTCATCCCTCATCAGGCCCATAATTGTGTACAATGCCCCTTGTGGGATGTACCTTATCAGACACCTTCAGCAACTGGAAAGACCTCAAAAGTACCTCACCAGGAGGATCAAAGGGCTCAAACAGATGCCATTTGCTGCCCAGTTAAAGAAACTGCAGCTCCACTCAGTGGCATACCACCTGCCCAGAGGCAATCTGTGCCTGATGTATAAAGCCATGTCCAACCTGAAATCAGTGGACATGCTGCACCTTGGTAAATCTGAATCCCATAAAGCTATACGCTCAACAGACCTGAACCTCAGGACTGAAATAAATAGGACATGCTGGAATGACAGATTCATAACCCAGAGGCTCCCTCCACTCTTGAGTAAACTCCCACTACAGGTTAGCCAGAGTCCCTCATTGACTCACTTCAAGAGGAATCTTGATGAGTGGATGGGCGATTGTAGGTTTACCCTGGGTATCACTTCTATGTCACTGTTAGACAGAGGCACAGTAACCTTGAAAAATGTCATGGCAAACTCCAGGTAAAATGTGTGTTGAAAGCCAAACACACTCTGGCTAGGATTATAAATGCCCTAGGGCAGATAGCCCAGTATGAACCTATGAACAGAATCACACACACCAACTAGTACAACTGTGGTCAATGTGGAGTAATGTTTGGCAATGTCCACCCAAGTTGGTGAATACACAGCAACGTTGGACAAGCCGGGTTTAAGTACCCCATAGCTGAACAAAATGCATCATGCTCATATTTGCCCAACTGGCCCTTAACCAGTCTGGTCTGCTCAGTATGAACATTTAAAGCAGTCATAGGACTCAAACCCAGGATATTGTGCACCATGGTGAAAGTACTGAACCACTACACCATGACAGTATTGCAGTGTTCAGCCAGTATGAAAGAATGTTGACAAGTCTTTGCAAACTATCCCATGGAAACCCTGCAGGCACAGCATAATCCCTGTTGAGTTATGACACAAAGGAGTCTGGCAGTAAGAACACAACATGACTTCCAACACACACAGTATAAATGTCAATATTGGTCATGTTCACACACAACCACAAATGTAGTGGACTTCAGATCACAACATATGGAAAGGTCACACTGGGCATGCTCACACACTTGGATAAATGAGACATATGTCAGGCAACAAACCATGGAAAGCATGAACTGGGCATGCTCACACACTCAGGCCATGTCTGAGTATAGCAGTCGGCCACACATATCTGACAGTTGTATGTGTTAAGCCAGGAACCTCCCACGATCCAGCAATCTGCCCTGTGCACACAGTTAAGTAACAACAGACACATATATTAATATACTGGAACCCTGTCATGATGAAACATGTTCCGCAGATACACAAGTTGTTCATAGAAACTGGGAAAGCTATGGCAATAAAGACCTGCAAACAATATCAGCAACAAATATTGTGCATCCCGAACATAAACATAGGTGCAGAGGTCAATACTAGGCTGTCTGCCCTAGGGAATTCATAAGCCTAGCTAGAGTGTATTTTGCGTCCGCCTCCCCAGTAGAGTAGCCTACTGTGCCTCTGTAAAGTAGGTCACAGAAGGCACCCTTTAAGGCTAGTTTGCTGTGCCTCTTTCAAGCAGGGACACAGTGGAGATCCCAGGGGTGAATTTGCAATTTCCCATCCATGCGTCTGGATTTTGCTGGAAGAGGGTTGGCGAGGGGCTATGTCTAACTTTAATTGGGATTCAATTCCAGAGTGAGGAGAGCCTCTGGGTAATGAATCTGTCCCTGCAGCATGTCTTATTTAGTTTTGTGCTGAGGTTCATGTCCCTGGAGTGTGTAGCTCTAAGGGTCTTGGATGTTATGAGGTGGAGCATGTCCATTACTTCTGGGTTTGACATGGCTGTGTACGGCAGGCATAGATTGCCTCTGAGTAGGCATTAAGCAACTGAGTAGAGCTGGAGATCCTTTAGTTGAGCTGCATAGGACATCTGTGTGTAGCCCGTGATCCTCTTGGGGAGGTACTGTTGTGGTGTCTGTAGTTGCTGCAGGTGTTGGGTAAGGTACACCCCAAAAGGGGCATTGTACTCAAACATGGGCCTGATGAGTGACAAGTAGAGGGCCACAATGACCTCCCATGATCTACATGCAAACCCCCATGTGATAAGGAGCGCTATATAAAGGTCTTTGCAATGACTCTGTCAATGTGATTAGCAAAGGAGAGGTTACGATCTAAGTTGGTCCCCAAATCTGTAAATACGTCTTCTGTACTTAATGGATTACCACTTATGTGGTAATTTGTGTGCACCTTGTTTTCCCCAAAGGGGATGACTATACATGTCTTAGCATGTAGCACGAGGCCATGGCTCTGGCAACAAGCATCCATCTCTGTGAGACCCTTATGGAAGAAGCATGTGTCAGCTGCAGTGTCGCTTATGGCCCCCAGATAGCAGTCATCTGTGAAGTTTGTTAGACATAATCCCCCCGTGTTAGTCTGAACCTCAGAGAAGTACATACCAAACAAGACAGGTCCCAGAATTGAGCCCAGTGGGACACCAGTTGTAACTGGTCTGGAATTGGACATGGCACCTGCAATTCTGACCATGTGGGTTCCATCCCTGAGGCAGATAGCAACACATCTAGTGATATAGAGGTTGATATTTAAGCTGGTAAGCATATGTATGATGCCTGAGTGGGGTATTGTGTTGCAGGCTTCTGCAAGGTACAGGTAGACTGTGTGAACTACCTTGCCCTCATCCATGGCTTCAGTAATCATTTCAAAGATATGAACTATGTGTAAGAGGCAAGATCTGCCCTTAAGAAAGCCGAATTGTGTATGATCCACTGTCTGGAGGCTCACATGTTTGTGATTATGGCTTCCATGATAATACGCTCCATAGCTTTTTCTACCACACTAGTCAGGCTTATGGGGTGATAGTTCCTGTGGTCGTTGTGGCACCACCTTTGTGGAGTGGGACCACGGTATCTGTATGCCATTCTTAGGGTACATATCCTGTAGTAAGGCTAAGTTGGAACAGTGACTTAATGTGAGTGTTCAGTTCTACTCAGAGCTCGTGTAGGACACAGCCTGGGACACCGTCCGGTCCCATACATATGCTGTGTTATTTGCTGTGGAGAGGGCACCTTTCACCTGTGCATCTGTGATGTCAGGGAGGTTACATTCATTTGGGATGGGCATCTGTACCTTTGGGGGGTAAGGGGGGGGACGTTTGTGCAGTCTGCCAGGGTGTTGGCTATGTCCATAGGCTTGGCATATTTTGTGCTGTTATGCAACAATTCAGAGCACATCTGGGGGTTTCCACACATATTCCTGACATAACTAAAGAAGGCCTTGTGATTATCTGTAGTGTCTGGTCAAGCTCACTGTCAAAACTTGCAAGTGATGATTATATGAGGGATTGAAGTGTCTTGCCAATACTGTTCAGAGATGTCCTCCCTCTGTGGGATATTGCTCTGTTATGTAGTAGCTTCCTCCTGCTGTTGTACAGCTTATATATGGCTGAGGTCAACCAGACAGGTCTCCTGTTTTGGAAGAGTCTTGGTTTTATTTGGGATGGCATGAGCAATGCATTCCTGCAGGTGCTCATAGAATGCATTTGTAAAGGATTCTGCAGATTGGGCTGTATTATCCTCCAGCACGGGGCCTTTGAAGTATTCCACCCCAGTCTTCACAAGTGCAAAGTCTGCTTTTGAGAAATTCTTTACAGTGATTTCCTTGGCTGGGGGTGGGGACGGGATATGGATGTCCAGGGAAAGTTGTTTATGGTCTGATCTTAACAATGAGGGGTCTACCTCTGGTGTGGAACATAGAGTCCCCATGTTGGTGATGATCAGGTCCAATATGTATTCCCCCTTGTGGCTGTGGTGACTGGTTGTGCCATAGCACATGGATTCACAAATTGTAGTGGCTGTAGGGTGATGTTGTTGAGGCCTGAGTAGTATCCCCAGTCAATATTCGTGTACCTGAAGTCAACCACTAGAGTGGTGTGTGTGAAGACCTTCATATCCTACACTGTTCCCAGGAAAGCTAAGTGCGGTTCCTGGGAATGGGGGGGGGGGTGGTCTGAACTACACACCAAACCAAAAGGCAGTTTTGCACAATGGTAGTTGTATACACCCCCTACTTGTGTTGTGTGTTACAAGTCCTGTGGTCACGAAGCATGGTATAAAACATAACCTGGCAGTGCCATTGTGCATATGTGACCCTGAACTAGGCGTCTGTTAATGCACAGATATTGTTATCCCCCATACTGAGGGATAGTAAAAGATGTACATTCCTCTTTGGAAAAACTGATGATGTCAGCACCCTATAAATACAGCAGGAGAAGAAAAATCATCCAGTAATGCGAATAGCGCGCTGTGCTAATGCATTTCTCTCAAGTATTATAACATAGTTAGGTAGGGGTTTAAATCTTGCAAATGCTGTGTGTGTGAATGAGGGGGGTGTATATATATATATATGCAATTCTCTTTGAAAGGAATGGCCTTTTTGAAGACTGGGATAACACACTAAAAGATGTACATTCCTCTTTGGAAAGACTGATGATGTCAGCACCCTATAAATACAGCAGGAGAAGGAAAATCATCAAGTAATGGGAATAGCGCGCTGTGCTAATGCATCTCTCTCAAGTATCCTATCATAGTTAGGTAGGGGTTTGAATCCTACAAATGCCATGTGTCTGTTTGTCAATGTGTTGAGTGTTTTGCTTTTATTATTGTATGACATATTATCATAACAGTAATTTCAATGCACACATCAGGTATGTGTGTGCCACATACAGATATGTACCTGTGACCTCTAATAGTTCCTATGTGTGAAGCCTGCCTCATATGAATACAGTTGTTACCTTTGCCAGCATGTGCCGCAGCTTCCCAGACCTTAGGCCATACGTGTATGTTGGTGACAATGAAGGCTACTGCAGTGATCTGTGTCCTAGGCCAACTATGTGACACACACCCATGAAAGCTTTGATAGATTAATGTGGGTGAGGGTTCATGTCTGGAGTATATGTCAGACAAGTTAAAACACAGCAGAGCCTGTGAGTAATGGACATCCAGTGTAGGTGTATGGCAACTGTTGCCGATATGCATACAGACACCTTCTTGCTTAGGTGATACACCGAGGGACTGCAGAATACCTTTGGAAATGTGAATATCACAGGATAGACAAGATAACACTTGTCCACATGTACACACCATTACCCGTTCTACATTATGGTGTTACCACCTACATGGTACTGTTGGAATACTATGTTAAGTACATGCCGATGAAAATGCTACAGTTGTGTTACAACAATACAGCATGGCTTGAACAACAGGTATCTGTATGATACCCTTGTGGTGGTTAGGTGTGTCATGTGTAGAATGCATTGTAGGCCACTATATGCATTTGCAGACGTGGATGGTCATATCCGTAGTGTGTTGGCATGTACGTGAGACTGCTATATGCCAAAGAGTATTGTTCCCAGGGATGTGTGGGGCTCAGTAAGAATGGCTACTGGTATAGTGTAGTACTGCAGGGATATGACTGACACCGGGTTTCCTACATCTGTCTATCAGTTGAGGAGACACCATGTAATGACCACTGAATGTCAGGCTATGTAGGTTGTGTATACCACCGGAATGCAGACCATTGACATTTGGAAACCGTATCACCCACAGCATACTGTCAAACCATGTCATACATACATGTGACCCCAGGTGAAACACATGTATAGTACAATGCAAAGTGCCCACCAATAAGAACTACAATGCATGAATACTGTGTCACATGGTGCATGTCACCCTTCCCATGTGTGCACTAAGCATCTACATGCAGAGAATGCAACTCCACCTTGTTTACAAATGTACACCTGCAACTCTGTGCTGCAAACAGCACACATGTACTGTCCACTCCCCAACACATGCAGGCACAGGTACACACAACAGCCATGTGGCACATGTGCAGACAGTACACTTGGGGAATTAACACTGGTGTATATAAAACTACTATGACAATCATAGTGTTAATGAATCATGCATGCTCGGATATGCCCACAACGATATCATTACACTGTACTGTTAACAATGTGATAATACTACTACAGTGCTATGTAGTCACCCTGTGCATCAGCACCATGCTATCCTGTTCCTGCATCAATGTTACAGATGGCAGGAGGTGGCACAGTTTCATCATATGCACAGGGTGTGTACTTGGTTTGCCAGAGTCTGCCATTGACACATCCAAACAACATGTATGTGTGTGTGTGTTGTAGTGAGGGACAACAGTACAACATGGGGCAATGTTGATGCGATGTGTGTGTGTATGTGTTAGCCCTAGGTGTTAGCATTATGTGTGTGTGTATGCATGCACACAGTTCCACCATGTGGCTGCCATATACGGGTGTTTGTGGACAGCCACAGACTGTACCTGCCAGGTCATACAGATCACTGTCTCTGGCCACGGACGTGGTACCTGTGCCTGGCAGGGGTGCTACGGACAGTATCAGGTACTAAGCCAGACTGGGTACTGTCATCAGAGGCAGTGGGTTGTTGACTGGACACATGTCCCTGCTGGGACTGTCCAGAGCCATGTGCACGTGGTCTTCTAGGACGGTCTAATGACAGCACAGACCCAGCATTGCTGGGGCTGGTACTGGCACTATGGGAGCGGCTGCGGGTTTGTTGTCATCTGCGACGACTGCCAGCTGATGATGTTGCTGGCATACATCCACGTTGACACCTCAACCATCCTGCACTGTCCTGGCTCATGGACATGTAGTTGTGGAAGAGATCTAATGTGTCCCCCCAACGTCTATCAATGACCTCACTGATATTATGGATGGCAGCCGCAATGTCATGCATAGTGTCATTCATAGCAGTGCGATGTTGTCTAAGCGCCCTCAGACCCTGTCTGGTGTACCATTCCATACGTGCCTGTGCCTGCATTACAGCCCGGAACATAGCTGAGGTTGAAAGGCCGCTGTGGGCACGTCTGACACGGGCAGTATGACCATGGATGCTCCCACGAGAACCCCTGGACATCTGCCTGTGTGGTACCATGTCAGGAATCTGGCCATGGCTGCTGTGAGGGGATGCATGTGACAATGATACCACACTACCCTGGTCAATGCCCACTGTATGCTGTCCCTCAGCTAAGGACATTGGTGACACTGGATGTATCGGCATGATGACTGTGCACATTGATGGGCTTGACTGCTGTGTAGTGTTGATTGGCTGACCAACGACAGACCCTGTCACACCTCCCTGTGCCATTACACATGTATCATCATTATCACTATCCCCAGCAGTGGCTTCAGGTTCCCTGCTGCACTCCACCAGAGCAACATCAGAACCTGTGAGAGGAAGACAGGAAACACGGTTTACAAATGTGTACACGATGTTAGCAGACATGCACACAGGCACACAGGCACATATGCACACTCCTCAGTCCAGCAGATACAAACACACACACACCTGCAATCCAACATATACACAATACTGTTTGAGGGTGGGTGACAGTATCACAAGGAAAAACATCACTGCACACGTGTCAGCATGCAGATTATGTTTTGCACAGGAACATGCAGTGCAAGTGTAGACAGCCCTTGTTAATAACAGTATACGAGTACTTGATGCTTGTGTGCAGTTGTTCAGTGATTGTCTCCACCCTGGGACACAATGTGTACAAGGACAGAACAATGTTGTGCAAGTGTTACAAGCTGTGGGTGCATATATTTGCACACACACACACACACACACACACACACACACACACACACACACACACACACACACACACACAACACATGACGGTGTTACACAATAACTGCTATGTGTACTTTTGTGGTCAGTGGAACTGGATGTGGTGTAGTAACATGAGCCATGATCAACATGCATCTTGTGGTCAGTCAACAATAATAATGTGTGCCACACAGGCAGCTAGCATGCTGTACCTGAAGTGCAGTAACATGACTACATCCACAATTACTCAGCCACTTCTTACATAGGTGTGTAAGGTGGCCAATAGTGAGCATTGCCTAACATGAATATATTATTTGTTGAAGACTGTTGCACAAAGACATGATGGGCCTCTACGCCTCAGGTATATTATGTGTGCTGCATAGATGATAAGTGGGATACTGAATGGTGGGCATACAGCAGGTGTCATAATTGGACATGTGTAGCAGGCTAAGGTGTAGTGTCTATGCCAAACATGTGTGTGTTGTGTACATGTGTGAATTGCATGTGAGTGAGGCAGCTACTGAGAATAATGGGATATGCATAGTCTCACAGCAAAAATGCACAGCATGCATTAAGCGTAGGTGTGTTACATGTGTACAGACTACACCTCCATATGACATGCACATGTCATTAGCAATAGTATTGTTATTACACACTCATCAGCATGGATTGGCTGCCTTGCTGTCACTCCAGAGGGACCTGCAAAAATATGACAGTGATTGCCAGTGGCCACAACTGTGCCATTGATACTGTGAGTATGATAAAGTACAGTAGTACAACAGTTGGCTTTCACAGGTGTACAGATTATACGCAGAATATCAATCTTGCACAAGAATAGGCAGGTTAACAGCTACACACACAGTACACATCTCACACATGCATAAACTACCAGTACAGAGAACAGTCAACTACAGATATGGCATGTTACCTGCACACTCCATTTCAACATGCTGGGTGGCTCCAGCCTCCATGATGACACATGTTTGTGGATTTTGTGGTTGTTGGCCTGGAGCCACGACACTTAGGAGGAGCTCCTCCACACTGATGAGGGGGGTGGATAGGTACCCCACCACCTGTGGCAAGCTGTTGTCTGTAGATATCAGATGCACGCTGCCGGACATGTCTAATTAAATCACTGCAGTGATGGCGTACCTGCTCATATGTCCGGTTATGCATGCATATGTCATTTACCTGACGGATGAGATCTTGCCACAGTGCAGCCCTCTCGTGCTGGTTCTGGCTGGTCCTGGAAAACAGCACAGAGAAATTCTGCACCAGGCTCTGGTGGATCTCCTGTTCCTCTGCTGCTGCATAAGGTGGGTTACACTGATGCACCATCGCCCTGAAAGGAAAAGAAAAATATGTGAGCAAGTCATGTGGCACACTTAATATTCTAATGTACTGATATAACATAACTGCCATATATAGCATCTGTCTGTCTATCAGGGGATACACATGTTCAATACCACATATTAGTGCTCAACCCACAACTGTCTGACAGTGCCTGCCACACTCCATACAACAAACTAGTATACACCAGCACTCAGCACACTGTTTGGGATACAATGCAAAACCTCACACTGGGGGTATGTATCAAGCTAATGGATGAAGAATATTGTCATCCCATGCAATGAATGCAATGCACATTTACAGTTTCAAGCAGTAATCCACCCTAGTCTTTGATGCCATACCCCTACCTGACATATGTGCACAATTGTTAATATAGCCAGCATACTGCTGTCACAGAGTATACATGCTGCCAGGTACACACACACATACCCTGTAACACACATGTGATTGCAGCCATGGTACAGGCATCATTACACACACATTACACATACATACAGCACACAAATGTATGACGTCACAGATGAGCATTAACTCTGTACCTTATAGTACTGTGTGCCCCTACTTACAGATACCTATGCATGAGGTATGTAATCTGTGCAGACTACAGGAAACACATCAGACAGTGTTACCAGGGAATGTGAACATTCACCATACTGTTGCGTTTAGGCCTACAACTTCAGGTAGTACAATGGTTCATATGTGAGCTGGATTCAACAGCAGTACCACTTACTGAGCATACATGTATTGCTTCTACCTACAATGGGACACCACAGTCGTACACAGGGCCTACGGCACAACATATGCCAATCTACTATGTTTGCATCCTGATAACTGACACATCTTTCTCTGGCCTCACACCTAGGACACAAACTACCATGACAGACACAAACTCACAATAAGCTATCACACCTTTACAGACATTGCACACAGTGAGTGTCATACTCATTCAACCTCACATGGCTGGTATTGCACTGAGTACATGTGTGTGTGCATTGTGTCATAGGTAGGTACTATGCTATTGGCCCTGGGCCTAGGGCAGCCTAGCCATATGCTACCCTGCCCTTTGGGACACATGTAATGTGATTTTACTTGCTCCTGTCAAACGGTTACACAGAGGTGACTCACAGGGCATATTACCTATCTCCATAACATTCATCAGGGGTATGTATGACATCTACTAATAAGGAGCCTTGTCTGTTAATGCTGGGTGGTTTAGTCCAGGGTATGGCATATTTGTGTATAGGAACCTGTACCTCCAGCATGTGCTGTTTAGTGCGGTGACAAGAATTAGGGCTCTAGATCATGTAGGCTGGACGGATTGTGAGGTGTTGCCATGGTGGTTGGCCGACTGGTATGGGTGTGACATAACTCTGTATGTCCAGCAGTGGTAACCTCTGTGTAGGAAGTATGCAAGGCACTCTAGCTGTGGTTCTGTGAGTCACTCTATATAGGGAATGTGTTTGAGGGCATTATCAGTCTTTGTTAGGTATGTCTGTGGCCTTTCCACTTGCTGTAGTTCTCATGGGAGGTACATACTGCATAGGACATTGTGAGGTATAGAGGGGTACACTGACTTACATTTCCCTAGCTGGCACACCTTTTGTGATGACATGTACCATGTACAGGGATTACAAGACTAGTGTGCCACTGTGGATATCAAAGGGCAGGCTATTGTACACCTGTGTCCCATGTTCCCTTCTGACACCTCCAGTGGTAGGCAGGCAACCACCTATGTTGTAGTTAGTGGGTAACGTGTTTTGGAATGGGGTATGGTACTGCAGTATCAACACTTGTGTTCAGCCCATGCCTTGGTCACCAGGCACCTGTTTCAATACATCTGCCCCCATGCCCCCCTCTCACACACTCTCTCTCTCTATATAAAGACACACACACACACACACACACATATATATATATATATATATATATATATATATATATATATATATATGAGAAAAAATGAAGCCCTTCCGCGTGGAACGTCCAAAATACAAAATTCAAAAAGAACTCAAAAAATAGCTGTTGTTAAGGAAGGCACAGCAACAAAGTGGCGTGTTGTTAGAGATCTAGTCCATCAACAAGCATATTTGGTGCAGTCATGTAAATAATCCAAACTGGGCATCAGTAACATGAAATGTCGTTCAACAATTGATCCAACATCAAACAGCGTGTGGCATAGTCATAAAAATATTCCAATGTTCACAGACATCAAACAGCATATAGCGTAGTCATGAAAATATTCCAATATTCACAGACCAGGAAGAAAGCAAATGTATAAAATGGTGAAGTTTTATTGAATTAGTAAGCGCTTTCGCGGATCTACCATCCGCTTCATCAGACTAAAAACAAATGAATTTAAAATCTGCTTGTATACCTTCTAAGAATCATGTGGTCAATCTAGCAGTCAGCTGATTGAATCAAGCTCATTGTCATGAAAATTTTAAAGGAGTATACAGTTATGAAACAATGTTACTATGTCTATACTCTAACACATCTAAGACTACTAAAAACTTTAAAAACAATGTATAATGGGCTGTAATAGCGAATTGTATCTTAAAATGCACAAATACGCCAAAAGTACTGTCAAACCTTTTGTACTAACAGACAAATATACGACCAGATAAAAACTCCAAATAAGGTGGTATAAGAGAAAATTGAAAATGTAAAAGTGCATATAAATAATCCTTTCAAACATTATATATTAAATCAAATAGGTATACAACCCTGTAGATGCACCAAATAAACCGTGGTGTAAACAAGGGCTATGAATATATATAATATATACAGAAGTAACTATTTAATTTTGTTTAGTCTGTGAAAAATATAAAATGTAAAACATGTATGAAAACGTCCCAGTCAATGAATGAATAAACGTCTGCGCTAATGTGGCTGTAAATACAGACACTAAAAATACAAAATAAGAATCACAATCAAAACTATACATACGATACATAAGAAGCGCTTTATAATCCTGAACAAACAGAATTGTATAAAATGGATATGTGCCATATGTATGTATGTGTGTGTATGTAAGAATACTATTGAGAAAACTAGGAACAATGATGATGAATCTGAAGTTATTATTCTCTGATGGATATCGTAGTCATTTAATTCTACGCCCTTTTAGATGTGGTTTCAGGGACACCGTATCATTAAGACCCATGCCTTTATGAGCAGAAAGTCTAAGTATCCACGTGACTTCTGCTTGTTCTGTGAGATTCACTGTATCACCCAGTCTATCAGATTCTTGTTGAATGTGTAGAACTTGAAAGAGAAACCTATGTTCTATCCCTTTGGTTAGCATATGTTTGGCTATCGCGCTATAGTCTTCTTTCCTGTTATAACAGTAGCAATGATCTCTAATACGTTCTCTCAATGATCTGTTGGTCTTACCAACATAGAACCAGTGACATGAGAGACAGTGAGCTATGTAAACAACATTCCTGGTATGATATGAGCTATTATTCCTGAGTTCCCATAATACACCTGTTTCAGGATGTTTAAAAAATCGTGATTCGTCTATGAAATGGCATTGTTAGCATTTCCCACATCTTTTGGTGCCCTCAAAATTAAAAGCATGAGAAGACATTCTCTTGTTTTCTGTTCTGTAACAAAGTGATCTCTTGAGGTTGACCTTGTTACTGTATATAAACAATGGATGAGTTCCAATAATCTCAGTGATGTTTTTATCTGCCATCAATATGTTCCAATGCGTTACTATGGCATGCTCTGCAATAGAAGTATTGTTGGAATAGGGAAGAATGATGGCTTGTCTAGAGGGTTTACTACATGTAATTCTCTTACACATTTGTGAACTACTTGCAGAAAAATAGGGTTTCGCGCTCGTTTGCCTATAGTTGTTCATATTAGAGTAAATCTTAGAAATATCATGTTTGCTATAGCCCCTGTTAATGAGGCCGGTTTCAAGTTGTGCTAATTCATTGTGAAAAGATGTATCTTCACATGAAAGTCTAGATAGCCTCATGGCCTGACCCTTGATAATGTTATCAAAAATGGTAGGGTTGTGCATACTCGTTCTGTGTAAGAATGCTGGAGTGTAGCAAGGTTTACGATATACCTTAGTAGACAGTTTGCCTTCCTTCTTGTATATTGTGGTATCTAAGTTGTCGACACTGTTCAATGAATAGTTCAGTGTAAACTTCAAAAAACATTCCTCATTGTTGATGTTACTTACAAGTGTTATAAGTTCTTCCTGTGAACCTTTCCATAGAAAAAACAGGTCATCTACGAACCTCCGATAAAATGTTATATTAGGCTGGTTAAATATGTGGGTGAATTCCCATGAGACCATCACTAAGTTTGCATAGCTGTTTGCACAGCTAGTGCCCATCGCTACACCTTCTTTTCTGTCTAATATTTGCCATCATAAAGAAAAACTTTATTTTCTGGTATAAGTTCCAACAATCAACATAAAAGATCAATTTTCTGAGGGTCATGTATCGCCAGTTCACCTAGTAGTGATCTCAGACAATCAATGCCTTCATAGTTCGGTATACAGGTAAATAGAGAGACTACGTCCATCGTAACTAAGTAGATGTCATTCATATCTGGTTCATTATGTGAATACTTGAACAAGTCAGTCAAGAACTGTTCTGTGTCTTTCAAAATGTAAGTTTAATTACTCAGAACTTTTTTAAGCTCATTTTCTAAGTAAATAGATAAAGGTTCTGTTGACCAACCTGAACCTGAAACAGTAGGCCTTAAATCAGGGGCAATTGGATTTTTATGCACTTTAGGTAGTCCATGGATAACAGGTACTAAAGGACTTTTCACTGTGAAGAAAGTCAACAATTCCTCGGATATAATATTTAGGTCTCTGCAGTCAATCAAATTGGTATTAATATTCTGTGTTGTTTCAACCACAAGTTCCTTAGGAATGGTTTCATAAGCTTCACTGGTTAACATTTCAGTCATTCTGGTGTTATAGTAACTGGAGTCCATGCCTACTACTGGGCCTCCTTTATCAGCAGGACAGATGGTAATGTAGACATTGTTTTATAAGCTGAACAAGAATTCTTTTTCTTCTTTAGAAAGATTGCTGTTTTTGTTGGTATTATGAAAAATAAAATCATTATATAGCGCTTGTTCTACAGCTTTAAGAAAAACATCCAGTTCAGCTGTAGAAGGAGGTAAGTAAGTGCTTTTTCTTCTGAATAGAGCATGTTCTTGTTCTTTGTCTGCTTCATGTTTGAAGCATAGTTTTAGAGCAACATTAAGTGTAAAAACCCTAACAGCTAAAAGAGCTTCACTGATGTCCATGCTCGAACTAGGTATGAAACTCATACCTTTGTTAAGAAGTGAAGTCTCAGCTGAAGTTAGTTTGTGTTTAGAGAGATTATATACTAAGTTTCTTGATTCCAAAGCTTCTTCAATGTGTTTTGGTTCTGTTGTGGAAAGACATCTTTCCTCTTTGTTCCTCTGAAATTGTCGGAATCCAGTGATCTTTTTCTCCCTGTCCTGATCGGAAAAGGGGCAGTAGGGAAATTATTTCCTGTTTTTTCTAATTCTATTTTTCGCCTTACTACACT
This sequence comes from Protopterus annectens, assembly GCF_019279795.1. Lineage (NCBI taxonomy): Eukaryota > Metazoa > Chordata > Ceratodontiformes > Protopteridae > Protopterus > Protopterus annectens. Next base: position 266,089,516 of record NC_056744.1, on the reverse strand, counting down.
GGATAGACTGTTGACAGTGTTTGCTTCACTAGTAGTGGACAAACCAACATCTTGTTGGCTAGGAAAAGTATCATCCGGGGTGGTATACAAGAATCGAACAGGTACAGGCGAAGTAATATCTAATGCAGCAATAACAGCAGTGTGTTCTTCCTGTTCAGATCTAGTTCCAGGTGCCCTGCTTTGTTTACGTTCAATATTCTGTGGTTTCAGTACCGCATGTTCATTAGAAGCAATAATATGAGGTCTGTCTTGTCTACTATTCGTATTATGAGCACGTGTATTCGTGGCAACAGTGTGGTCATTAAACCTTGGCCAAACAAATACGTTCTGTTTGTTAAAATCCTCAATATCTCTGTTTAACTTCTTTCTTTTCTGGACCAATAAGGTATGCTCGTAACGAGAAACCCGATCCATAAGTTCCTGTATAAAAACTTCGGTGGAATCCGCACCATAGACAACTATAAGTCTGTTATGAAACGAAGCAATGTCCTCAAGTAATTGATTTTCTATGGGTCTAAAAAAATCCACTAATAACTTCATGTAATTTCTACTGGTTGCCAGATTGATTTGTTGCCATTGACTGAGTAATTGAGGATATAGATTTCCATATGTAGGCATGTTTAAAACACGAAGGCCTCTAGGAATAACATGGCAATCTAAGGAAGCTTCCATGTGAAAACGCTGAGTTTGTAAACGTTTGAACTTGAACAAAGCATTTTCTATGTCTCTTTTCAAGGATTTAACCAATTGTTCATCAACAACGTGTTCATTTGTATTGTTATCAGAGATAACAGTATCCATAAATAACAAAGGATTGGAGGCTATCGACAAAACATCCTTGAGTCTGGTAGCCTGTAAAGCTATGTTAGCGGTATTGTTGCCTCTCAAATCTCTGTTTTCTAACCCTTCCATGGTGTTCCAGCGGTAAATTGAATATAAAACACAAAAACAATGGTGCCCAAAAAGTCAAAAATGAGAAGAAATGATGCCCTTCCGTGTGGAAGCACCAAAATACAAAATTCAAAAAGTACTCACAAAATAGCTGTTGTTAAGGAAGGCACAGCAACAAAGTGGCATGTCGTTAGAGATCTAGTCCATCAACAAGCATATATGGTGTAGTCATGTAAATAATCTAAACTGGGCATCAGTAACATGAAATGTCGTTCAACAATTGATCCAACATCAAACAGCGTGTGGCGTAGTCATAAAAATATTCCAATGTTCACAGACATCAAACAGCATATAGCGTAGTCATGAAAATATTCCAATATTCACAGACCAGGAAGAAAGCAAATGTATAAAATGGTGAAGTTTTATTGAATTAGTAAGCGCTTTCGCGGATCTACCATTCGCTTCATCAGACTAAAAACAAATGAATTTAAAATCTGCTTGTATACCTTCTAAGAATCATGTGATCAATCTAGCAGTCAGCTGATTGAATCAAGCTCATTGTCATGAAAATTTTAAAGTAGTATACAGTTATGAAACAATGTTACTATGTCTATACTCTAACACATCTAAGACTACTAAAAACTTTAAAACCAATGTATAATGTGCTGTAATAGCGAATCGTATCTTAAAACGCACAAAAACGCCAAAAGTACTGTCAAACCTTTTGTACTAACAGACAAATATACGACCAGATAAAAACTCCAAATAAGGCGGTATAAGAGAAAATTGAAAATGTAAAAGTGTATATAAAATCCCTTTAAACATTATATATTAAATCAAATAGGTATACAACCCTGCAGATTCACCAAATAAACCGTGGTGTAACCAAGGGCTACAAATATATATAATATATACAGAAGTAACTATTTAATTTTGTTTAGTCTGTGAAAAATATAAAATGTAAAACATGTATGAAAACATCCCAGTCAATGAATGAATAAATGTCTGCGCTAATGTGGCTGTAAATACAGACACTAAAAATACAAAATAAGAATCACAATCAAAACTATACATACGATACATAAGAAGCGCTTTATAATCCTGAACAAACAGAATTGTATAAAATGGATATGTGCCATATGTATGTACGTGTGTGTATGTAAGAATACTATTGAGAAAACTAGGAACAATGATGATGAATTGGAAGTTATTATTCTCTGATGGATATCGTAGTCATTTAATTCTATGCCCTTTTAGATGTGGTTTCAGGGACACCATATCATTAAGACCCATGCCTTTATGAGCAGAAAGTCTAAGTATCCACTTGACTTCTGCTTGTTCTGTGAGATTCACTGTATCACCCAGTCTATCAGATTCTTGTTGAATGTGTAGAACTTGAAAGAGAAACCTATGTTCTATCCCTTTGGTTAGCATATGTTTGGCTATCGCGCTATAGTCTTCTTTCCTGTTATAACAGTAGCAATGATCTCTAATACGTTCTCTCAATGATCTGTTGGTCTTACCAACATAGAAACAGTGACATGAGAGACAGTGAGCTATGTAAACAACATTCCTGGTATGGTATGAGCTATTATTCCTGAGTTCCCATAATACACCTGTTTCAGGATGTTTAAAAAATCGTGATTCGTCTATGAAATGGCATTGTTAGCATTTCCCACATCTTTTGGTGCCCTCAAAATTAAAAGCATGAGAAGACATTCTCTTGTTTTCTGTTCTGTAACAAAGTGATCTCTTGAGGTTGACCTTGTTACTGTATATAAACAATGGATGAGTTCCAATAATCTCAGTGATGTTTTTATCTGCCATCAATATGTTCCAATGCGTTACTATGGCATGCTCTGCAATAGAAGTATTGTTGGAATAGGGAAGAATGATGGCTTGTCTAGAGGGTTTACTACATGTAATTCTCTTACACATTTGTGAACTACTTGCAGAAAAATAGGGTTTCGCGCTCGTTTGCCTATAGTTGTTCATATTAGAGTAAATCTTAGAAATATCATGTTTGCTATAGCCCCTGTTAATGAGGCCGGTTTCAAGTTGTGCTAATTCATTGTGAAAAGATGTATCTTCACATGAAAGTCTAGATAGCCTCATGGCCTGACCCTTGATAATGTTATCAAAAATGGTAGGGTTGTGCATACTCGTTCTGTGTAAGAATGCTGGAGTGTAGCAAGGTTTACGATATACCTTAGTAGACAGTTTGCCTTCCTTCTTGTATATTGTGGTATCTAAGTTGTCGACACTGTTCAATGAATAGTTCAGTGTAAACTTCAAAAAACATTCCTCATTATTGATGTTACTTACAAGTGTTATAAGTTCTTCCTGTGAACCTTTCCATAGAAAAAACAGGTCACCTACAAACCTCCGATAAAATGTTATGTTAGGCTGATTAAATATATTGGAGAATTCCCATGTAACCATCACTAAGTTTGCATAGCTGTTTGCACAGCTTGTGCCCATCGCTACACCTTTTTTCTGTCTGTAATATTTACCATCATAGAGAAAAACATTATTTTCTAGTAAAAGTTCCAACAATAAACATAAGAAATCTATTTTCTGAGGGTCATGTATCGCCAGTTCACCTAGTAGTGATCTCAGACAATCAATGCCTTCATAGTTCGGTATACAGGTAAATAGAGAGACTACGTCCATCGTAACTAAGTAGATGTCATTCATATCTGGTTCATTATGTGAATACTTGAACAAGTCAGTCAAGAACTGTTCTGTGTCTTTCAAAATGTAAGTGTAATTACTCAGAACTTTATTAAGCTCATGTTCTAAGTAAACAGATAAAGGTTCTGTTGACCAACCTGAACCTGAAACAATAGGCCTTAAATCAGGGGCAATTGGATTTTTGTGCACTTTAGGTAGTCCATGGATAACAGGTACTAAAGGACTTTTCACTGTGAAGAAAGTCAACAATTCCGCGGATATAATATTTAGGTCTCTGCAGTCAATCAAATTGTTATTAATATTCTGTGTTGTTTCAACCACAAGTTCCTTAGGAATGGTTTCATAAGCTTCACTGGTTAACATTTCAGTCATTCTGGTGTTATAGTAACTGGAGTCCATGCCTACTACTGGGCCTCCTTTATCAGCAGGACAGATGGTAATGTAGACATTGTTTTATAAGCTGAACAAGGCTTCTTTTTCTTCTTTAGAAAGATTGCTGTTTTTGTTGGTATTATGAAAAATAAAATCATTATATAGCGCTTGTTCTACAGCTTTAACAAAAACATCCAGTTCAGCTGTAGAAGGAGGTAAGTAAGTGCTTTTTCTTCTGAATAGAGCATGTTCTTGTTCATTGTCTGCTTCATGTTTGAAGCATAGTTTTAGAGCAACATTAAGTGTAAAAACCCTAACAGCTAAAAGAGCTTCACTGATGTCTATGCTCGAACTAGGTATGAAACTCATACCTTTGTTAAGAAATGAAGTCTCAGCAGAAGTTAGTTTGTGTTTAGAGAGATTATATACTAAGTTTCTTGATTCCAAAGCTTCTTCAACGTGTTTTGGTTCTGTTGTGGAAAAACATCTTTCCTCTTTGTTCCTCTGAAATTGTCGGAATCCAGTGATCTTTTTCTCCCTGTCCTGATCGGAAAAGGGGCAGTTGGGAAATTGTTATTTCCTGTTTTCTCTAATTCTATTTTTCGCCTTACTACACTGGATAGACTGTTGACAGTGTTTGTTCCACTGGTAGTGGACAAACCATCATCTTGTCGGCTAGGAAAAGTGTCATCCGGAGTGGTGTACACAGATCGAACAGGTACAGGCGAAGTAATATCTAATGCAGCAATAACAGCAGTGTGTTCTTCCTGTTCAGATCTAGTTCCAGATGCCATGCTTTGTTTACGTTCAATATTCTGTGGTTTCAGTACCGCATGTTCATTAGAAGCAATAATATGAGGTCTATCTTGTCTACTGTAAGTATTATGAGCACGTGTGTTCGTGGCAACAGTATGGTCATTATACCTTGGCCAAACAAATACTTTCTGTTTATTGAAATCCTCAATGTCTCTGTTTAGCTTCTTTCTTTTCTGGACCAATAAGGTACGCTCGTAACGAGAAACCCGATCCATAAGTTCCTGTATAAAAACTTCGGTGGAATCCGCACCATAGGCATCTATAAGTCTGTTATGAAACGAAGCAATGTCCTCAAGTAATTGATTTTCTATGGGTCTGAAAAAATCCACTAATAACTTCATGTAATTTCTACTGGTTGCCAGGTTGATTTGTTGCCATTGACTGAGTAATTGGGGGTATAGATTTCCATATGTAGGCATGTTTAAAACACGAAGGCCCCTAGGAATAACATGGCAATCTAAGGAGGCTTCCATGTGAAAACGCTGAGTTTGCAAACGTTTGAATTTGAACAAAGCATTTTCTATGTCTCTTTTCAAAGTTTTAACCAGTTGTTCATCAACAACGTGTTCATTTGTATTATCAGAGATAACAGTATCCATAAATAACAAAGGATTGGAGGCTGTCGACAAAGCATCCTTAAGTCTGGTAGCCTGTAAAGCTATGTTAACGGTATTATTGCCTCTCGAATCTCCATTTTCTAACCCTTCCATGGTATTCCAGCGGTAAATTAAATTTAAAACACAAAAACAATGGTGCCCAAAAAGTCAAAAATGAGAAAAAATGATGCCCTTCCGCGTGGAAGCACCAAAATACAAAATTCAAAAAGTACTCACAAAATAGCTGTTGTTAAGGAAGGCACAGCAACAAAGTGGCATGTCGTTAGAGATCTAGTCCATCAACAAGCATATTTGGTGTAGTCATGTAAATAATCTAAACTGGGCATCAGTAACATGAAATGTCGTTCAACAATTGATCCAACATCAAACAGCGTGTGGCGTAGTCATAAAAATATTCCAATGTTCACAGACATCAAACAGCATATAGCGTAGTCATGAAAATATTCCAATATTCACAGACCAGGAAGAAAGCAAATGTATAAAATGGTGACGTTTTATTGAATTAGTAAGCGCTTTCGCGGATCTACCATTCGCTTCATCAGACTAAAAACAAATGAATTTAAAATCTACTTGTATACCTTCTAAGAATCATGTGATCAATCTAGCAGTCAGCTGATTGAATCAAGCTCATTGTCATGAAAATTTTAAAGTAGTATACAGTTATGAAACAATGTTACTATGTCTATACTCTAACACATCTAAGACTACTAAAAACTTTAAAAACAATGTATAATGTGCTGTAATAGCGAATCGTATCTTAAAATGCACAAAAACGCCAAAAGTACTGTCAAACCTTTTGTAGTAACAGACAAATATACGACCAGATAAAAACTCCAAATAAGGCGGTATAAGAGAAAATTGAAAATGTAAAAGTGTATATAAAATCCCTTTAAACATTATATATTAAATCAAATAGGTATACAACCCTGTAGATTCACCAAATAAACCGTGGTGTAACCAAGGGATACGAATATATATAATATATACAGAAGTAACTATTTAATTTTGTTTAGTCTGTGAAAAATATAAAATGTAAAACATGTATGAAAACATCCCAGTCAATGAATGAATAAATGTCTGCGCTAATGTGGCTGTAAATACAGACACTAAAAATACAAAATAAGAATCACAATCAAAACTATACATACGATACATAAGAAGCGCTTTATAATCCTGAACAAACAGAATTGTATAAAATGGATATGTGCCATATGTATGTACGTGTGTGTATGTAAGAATACTATTGAGAAAACTAGGAACAATGATGATGAATTGGAAGTTATTATTCTCTGATGGATATCGTAGTCATTTAATTCTATGCCCTTTTAGATGTGGTTTCAGGGACACCATATCATTAAGACCCATGCCTTTATGAGCAGAAAGTCTAAGTATCCACTTGACTTCTGCTTGTTCTGTGAGATTCACTGTATCACCCAGTCTATCAGATTCTTGTTGAATGTGTAGAACTTGAAAGAGAAACCTATGTTCTATCCCTTTGGTTAGCATATGTTTGGCTATCGCGCTATAGTCTTCTTTCCTGTTATAACAGTAGCAATGATCTCTAATACGTTCTCTCAATGATCAGTTGGTCTTACCAACATAGAAACAGTGACATGAGAGACAGTGAGCTATGTAAACAACATCCCTGGTATGGCATGAGCTATTATTCCTGAGTTCCCATAATACACCTGTTTCAGGATGTTTAAAAAATCATGATTCGTCTATGAAATGGCATTGTTGGCATTTCCCACATCTTTTGGTGCCCTCAAAATTAAAAGCATGAGAAGACATTCTCCTGTTTTCTGTTCTGTAACAAAGTGATCTCTTGAGGTTGACCTTGTTACTGTATATAAACAATGGATGAGTTCCAATAATCTCAGTGATGTTTTTATCTGCCATCAATATGTTCCAATGCGTTACTATGGCATGCTCTGCAATAGAAGTATTGTTGGAATAGGGAAGAATGATGGCTTGTCTAGAGGGTTTACTACATGTAATTCTCTTACACATTTGTGAACTACTTGCAGAAAAATAGGGTTTCGCTCTCGTTTGCATATAGTTGTTCATATTAGAGTAAATCTGAGAAATATCATGTTTGCTATAGCACCTGTTAATGAGGCCCGTTTCAAGTTGTGCTAATTCATTGTGAAAAGATGTATCTTCACGTGAAAGTTTAGATAGCCTCATGGCCTGACCCTTGATAATGTTATCAAAAATGGTAGGGTTGTGCATACTCGTTCTGTGTAAGAATGCTGGAGTGTAGCAAGGTTTATGATATACCTTAGTAGACAGTTTGCCTTCCTTCTTGTATATTGTGGTATCTAAGTAGTCGACACTGTTCAATGAATAGTTCAGTGTAAACTTCAAAAAACATTCCTCATTATTGATGTTACTTACAAGTGTTATAAGTTCTTCCTGTGAACCTTTCCATAGAAAAAACAGGTCATCTACAAACCTCCGATAAAATGTTATGTTAGGCTGATTAAATATATGGGTGAATTCCCATGTAACCATCACTAAGTTTGCATAGCTGTTTGCACAGCTTGTGCCCATCGCTACACATTTTTTTTGTCTGTAATATTTACCATCATAGAGAAAAACGTTATTTTCTAGTATAAGTTGCAACAATAAACATAAGAAATCTATTTTCTGAGGGTCATCTATCACCAGTTCACCTAGTAGTGATCTCAGACAATCAATGCCTTCATAGTTCGGCATACAGGTAAATAGAGAGACTACGTCCATCGTAACTAAGTAGATGTCATTCATATCTGGTTCATTATGTGAATACTTGAACAAGTCAGTCAAGAACTGTTCTGTGTCTTTCAAAATGTAAGTGTAATTACTCAGAACTTTTTTAAGCTCATTTTCTAAGTAAATAGATAAAGGTTCTGTTGACCAACCTGAACTTGAAACAATAGGCCTTAAATCAGGGGCAATTGGATTTTTGTGCACTTTAGGTAGTCCATGGATAACAGGTACTAAAGGACTTCTCACTGTGAAGAAAGTCAACAATTCCTCGGATATAATATTTAGGTCTCTGCAGTCAAACAAATTGTTATTAATATTCTGTGTTGTTTCAACCACAAGTTCCTTAGGAATGGTTTCATAAGCTTCACTGGTTAACATTTCAGTCATTCTGGTGTTATAGTAACTGGAGTCCATGACTACTACTGGGCCTCCTTTATCAGCAGGACAGATGGTAATGTAGACATTGTTTTTTAAGCTGAACAAGGCTTCTTTTTCTTCTTTAGAAAGATTGCTGTTTTTGTTGGTATTATGAAAAATAAAATCATTATATAGCACTTGTTCTACAGCTTTAAGAAAAACATCCAGTTCAGCTGTAGAAGGAGGTAAGTAAGTGCTTTTTCTTCTGAATAGAGCATGTTCTTGTTCATTGTCTGCTTCATGTTTGTTCAGGATTATAAAGCGCTTCTTATGTATCGTATGTATAGTTTTGATTGTGATTCTTATTTTGTATTTTTAGTGTCTGTATTTACAGCCACATTAGCGCAGACGTTTATTCATTCATTGACTGGGACGTTTTCATACATGTTTTACATTTTATATTTTTCACAGACTAAACAAAATTAAATAGTTACTTCTATATATATTATATATATTCGTAGCCCTTGTTTACACCACGGTTTATTTGGTGCATCTACAGGGTTGTATACCTATTTGATTTAATATGTAATGTTTGAAAGGATGTTATATACACTTTTACATTTTCAATTTTCTCTTATACCGCCTTATTTGGAGTTTTTATCTGGTCGTATATTTGTCTGTTAGTACAAAAGGTTTGACAGTACTTTTGGTGTTTTTGTGCGTTTTAAGATACAATTCGCTATTACAGCACATTATACATTGTTTTTAAAGTTTTTAGTAGTCTTAGATGTGTTAGAGTATAGACATAGTAACATTGTTTCATAACTGTATACTACTTTAAAATTTTCATGACAATGAGCTTGATTCAATCAGCTGACTGCTAGATTGATCACATGATTCTTAGAAGGTATACAAGCAGATTTTAAATTCATTTTTTTTAGTCTGATGAAGCGGATGGTAGATCCGCGAAAGCGCTTACTAATTCAATAAAACTTCACCATTTTATACATTTGCTTTCTTCCTGGTCTGTGAATATTGGAATATTTTCATGACTACGCTATATGCTGTTTGATGTCTGTGAACATTGGAATATTTTTATGACTACGCCACACGCTGTTTGATGTTGGATCAATTGTTGAACGACATTTCATGTTACTGATGCCCAGTTTGGATTATTTACATGACTACACCAAATATGCTTATTGATGGACTAGATCTCTAACGACACGCCACTTTGTTGCTGTGCCTTCCTTAACAACAGCTTTTTTGTGAGTACTTTTTGAATTTTGTATTTTGGTGGTTCCACGCGGAAGGGCTTCATTTTTCTCATTTTTGACTTTTTGGGCACCATTGTTTCTGTGTTTTTAAATTTAATTTACCGCTGGAACACCATGGAAGGGTTAGAAAATGGAGATTTGAGAGGCAACAATACCGTTAACATAGCTTTACAGGCTACCAGACTCAAGGATGTTTTGTCGATAGCCTCCAATACTTTGTTATTTATGGATACTGTTATGTCTGATAACAATACAAATGAACACGTTGTTGATGAACAATTGGTTAAACCCTTGAAAAGAGACATAGAAAATGCTTTGTTCAAGTTCAAACGTTTACAAACTCAGCGTTGTCACATGGAAGCTTCCTTAGATTGCCACATTATTCCTAGAGGCCTTCGTGTTTTAAACATGCCTACATATGGAAATCTATATCCTCAATTACTCAGTCAATGGCAACAAATCAATCTGGCAACCGGTAGAAATTAAATGAAGTTATTAGTGGATTTTTTCAGACCCATAGAAAATCAATTACTTGAGGACATTGCTTTGTTTCATAACAGACTTATAGATGTCTATGGTGCGGATTCCACCAAAGTTTTTATACAGGAACTTATGGATCGGGTTTCTCGTTACGAGCGTACCTTATTGGTCCAGAAAAGAAAGAAGCTAAACAGAGATATTGAGGATTTCAATAAACAGAATGTATTTGTTTGGCCAAGGTATAATGACCACACTGTTGCCACGAATACACGTGCTCATAATACGAACAGTAGACAAGACAGACCTCATATTATTGCTTCTAATTAACATGCGGTACTGAAACCACAGAATATTGAACGTAAACAAAGCATGGTATCTGGAACTAGATCTGAACAGGAAGAACACACTGCTGTTATTGCTGCATTAGATATTACTTCGCCTGTACCTGTTCGATCTGTGTATACCACCCCGAATTATACTTTTTCTAGCCAACAAGATGTTGGTTTGTCCACTACTAGTGGAACAAACACTGTCAACAGTCTATCCAGTGTAGTAAGGCGAAAAATAGAATTAGAGAAAACAGGAAATAACAATTTCCCAACTGCCCCTTTTCCGATCAGGACAGGGAGAAAAAGATCACTGGATTCCGACAACTTCAGAGGAACAAAGAGGAAAGATGTTTTTCCACAACAGAACCAAAACACGTTGAAGAAGCTTTGGAATCAAGAAACTTAGTATACAATCTTTCCAAATACAAACTAACTTCAGCTGAGACTTCACTTCTTAATAAAGGTATGAGTTTTATACCTAGTTCGAGCATGGACATTAGTGAAGCTCTATTAGCTGTTAGGGTTTTTACACGCAATGTTGCTCTAAAACTCTGCTTCAAACACGAAGCAGACAATGAACAAGAACATGTTTTATTCAGAAGAAAAAGCACTTACTTAACTCCTTCTACAGCTGAACTGGATGTTTTTCTTAAAGCTGTAGAACAAGCGTTATATAATGACTTAATTTTTCATAATACAAACAAAAACAGCAATCTTTCTAAAGAAGAAAAAGAAGCCTTGTTCAGCTTAAAAAACAATGTCTATATTACCATCTGTCCTGCTGATAAAGGAGGCCCAGTAGTAGTCATGGACTCCAGTTACTACAACATCAGAATGACTGAAATGTTAACTAGTGAAGTTTATGAAACCATTCCAAAGGAACTTGTGGTTGAAACAATACAGAATATTAATAACAATTTGATTGACTGTAGAGACCTCAATATTATATCCGAGGAATTGTTGAATTTCTTCACAGTAAGAAGCCCTTTAGTACCTGTTATCCATGGACTACCTAAAGTGCACAAAAATCCAATTGCCCCTGATTTAAGGCCTATTGTTTCAGGTTCAGGTTGGTCAACAGAACCTTTATCTGTTTACTTAGAACATGAGCTTAAAAAAGTTCTGAGTAATTACACTTACATTTTGAAAGACACAGAACAGTTCTTGACTGACTTGTTCAAGTATTCACATAATGAACCAGATATGAATGACATCTACTTAGTTACGATGGACGTAGTCTCTCTATTTACCTGTATACCGAACTATGAAGGCATTGATTGTCTGAGATCACTACTAGGTGAACTGGCGATAGATGACCCTCAGAAAATAGATTTCTTATTTTTATTGTTGGAACTTATACTAGAAAATAATGTTTTTCTCTATGATGGTAAATATTACAGACAGAAAAAAGGTGTAGCGATGGGCACAAGCTGTGCAAACAGCTATGCAAACTTAGTGATGGTTACATGGGAATTCACCCATATATTTAATCAGCCTAACATAACATTTTATCGGAGGTTTGTAGATGACCTGTTTTTTCTATGGAAAGGTTCACAGGTAGAACTTATAACACTTGTAAGTAACATCAGTAATGAGGAATGTTTTTTGAAGTTTACACTGAACTATTCATTGAACAGTGTCAACTACTTAGATACCACAATATACAAGAAGAAAGGCAAACTGTCTACTAAGGTATATTGTAAACCTTGCTACACTCCAGCATTCTTACACAGAACGAGTATGCACAACCCTACCATTTTTGATAACATTATCAAGGGTCAGGCCATGAGGCTATCTAGACGTTCATGTAAAGATACATCTTTTCACAATGAATTAGCACAACTTGGAACCGGCCTCATTAACAGGGGCTATAGCAAACATGATATTTCTAAGATTTACTCTAATATGAACAACTATATGCAAACGAGAGCGAAACCCTATTTTTCTGCAAGTAGTTGACAAATGTGTAAGAGAATTACATGTAGTAAACCCTCTAGACAAGCCATCATTCTTCCCTATTCCAACAATACTTCTATTGCAGAGCATGCCATAGTAACGCATTGGAAGATATTGATGGCAGATAAAAACATCACTGAGATTATTGGAACTCATCCATTGTTTATATACAGTAACAAGGTCAACCACAAGAGATCACTTTGTTACAGAACAGACAACAGGAGAATGTCTTCTCATGCTTTTAATTTTGAGGGCACCAAAAGATGTGGGAAATGCCAACAATGCCATTTCATAGACGAATCACGATTTTTTAAACATCCTGAAACAGGTGTATTATGGGAACTCAGGAATAATAGCTCATGCCATACCAGAAATGTTGTTTACGTAGCTCACTGTCTCTCATGTCACTGTTTCTATGTTGGTAAGACCAACAGATCATTGAGAGAACGTATTAGAGATCATTGCTACTGTTATAACAGGAAAGAAGACTTTAGCGCGATAGCCAAACATATGCTAACCAAAGGGATAGAACATAGGTTTCTCTTTCAAGTTCTACACATTCAACAAGAATCTGATAGACTGGGTGATACAGTGAATCTCACAGAACAAGCAGAAGTCAAGTGGATACTTAGACTTTCTGCTCATAAAGGCATGGGTCTTAATGATACGGTGTCCCTGAAACCACAACTAAAAGGGCGTAGAATTAAATGACTACGATATCCATCAGAGAATAATAACTTCAGATTCATCACCATTGTTCCTAGTTTTCTCAGTAGTATTCTTACATACACA